>NW_010183936.1:7719-19906 GCF_000695765.1 Mesitornis unicolor
TCCTGCCTGTCGCGCCAACGCAAAACAAATGCACCCAAAAATGGCACAGGTGAAGGAAACTTATAGTCTGCTTCAAAGCAAGGAAAACAGTTACAAAGAATTGCCTTCAAAGAGTCACATGAATTTCTTCAGCAAGACATTATTTTTTCCACTCTGCACAGTTGGCAGATATTATTCCCTGTTTATTTAAAGCTCACAGATTTTTAGGGCAGCGAGTAAGGAGACAAACAAACTGAAGAGCTGCTGACACCTCATTTTTCTGTTGCAGGGACATCCACAAGTCTGAGGGAAAAGGAGTATCTGGGTTCTTCTAACAACTTCAACCTGCGGTTAGCATAATCCCAAAAAAATCACGCCTCACAAAAACTGGAACTCTCACCAGGATGGTAGCTTAAATGACCATCAGCAGTGTGGTGACTTCATTATCTCCTAATAGTGAAACCAAAGCTGTAAATTTGCTTCCTCTTCTGTAGTTCAGCACTAATGGTTCACACGGAAGAAAATATTAAGAAAGACAGGAGGCTAATTTTTGCCTTTTTTTTTTCTTCTTTCTTTTTATTTCCCCACCTGCTTCATTCCCATCTGGTCAATTCTTTTATCTTCCTGTTGTGTTTGAAGAGTGGGAAACTCTCCTGACAACAACCATCCCTAACAGTTGCAATTATGCAGACCAATATTGGTAGCACTTTTTAAACAGCATAACATGGCACCAGAAGAGGCAGGACGAAGAACTGATGCAGAGACACTGTTACGGCAGAAGAAACACACCTCGAAGGCTGGTGGCAGGATGCCTGCTCCTTTTGGATCGACGCCCTGTTTCATTACCTGCTGCCAGAACAGGAAGGTGGAGCCCACTGTCATGCCAAATGCATCAAACTAGATTGCCATATGCACTGGCATGGCTATGTGTGGTGAAAATCTCATTTTTAAGGGTAGCCACACAGCCTCCGTAATTGCAAGCTGGAGGCTTCTCTGGTCTCCTCTTTTGAGTGCTGGGAAACACATGTTGTCTCAGATTATGGAAAATTACTTCTCCTGCAGCATCTCTCCTACTCTGCTCCCAGGAGAACCAGAGGCTGTACTTTCTGAGATCCATTTTATTTTGCAGTTTTACCATCAAGAAGACATAATTATAAGCTATTTGCTTTGCTCCCTTACGCATTTTCTTGCATGATCCTCTCTGCCCCAGTTCCTAGAAACCCATGGCCACCTGGCTAAGCTTTGTGTCACTTAAAACATGAGCCAGAGACAATTCCCCTGTGTCTGTACACTGAAATCCAGCTTCTGAACTTAAGAAAACTGCACTCTGTGCTCCTTTGTAGCACCTATGAATCTGCCACTTGTCACTCTTACAGTCTCTGTGTGCAGAAGGATTATTAGCTAAAGTACAGATTAATGATTTCAAATGTCCTAAGTGCCCAGGATCTTGGTGGTTTGGCTTACTGCATCCTCTCCTTACTCAAACAAAGCAAACTGTATGTTGGAAAGTTCTAGGTGGGATACAGGGACAGCAGGAGTACAAGATGATGCTGCAATGCTTTCCATGTATCTCCCATATCTTATTGCACATATGACAAAGCTGTGGCCATTGCCATCACTCCAAGCAATAAGCAGACGGATTATTTAGGAATGAACAACAGGAGTTCCCAATTGTATGGGTGCAGCAGATAAATGCCTGAGGTGAACAGATGAAACTCACCCGAAAGAAAAGGGCTGGGTGTAGCTTTCTTCCTTGTGCTTGCTCTTTCCACGGTTGTATGCACAGCAAGAAACTAAGGAGAGACTGGAGACAAGGTGAACAGTTAATGATCAGGTATGCCCTTCACCTCCTCTCTTGTGCAACTGGTCTAAACTGGAGATTGCTGTCACAAGGGTTGATTCTCATTGAATTGACAGCTTGCCACAGCATGCTAGAAATGACTTGGCATGTTGGTTTTGGGCACAGAATAGATGTAAGTCACAGAGGCAGATCCTGGTCAGGCAAAAAATAGAAGAGTCTGGAACTTATGGAAATGCTTTGTTTCTTATATATTTAACAGGCTCCTGGGCAGGGATCTGGACAGGCTGGATCAATGTACTGAGGCAAACTGCATGAGATTCAATAAGATCAACAGTTGGGTCCTGCACGTGGGTCACAACAACTCCATACAACACCACAGGCTTGGGGAAGAGTGGCTGGAGAGCAGCCTGCAGGAGAAGGACCTGGGGTTGTTGGTCAACAGCAGTGAGCCCAGGTGGCCAAGAAGGCCAAAGGCATCAGAAATAGTGTGGCCAGCAGGAGCAGAGCAGGGATCCTTCCCCCGTACTAGGCACTGGTGAGGCCACACCTCGAATCGTGTGTTCAGTTTTGTGCACCACAGTGTAAGAAAGACATTGAGGTGCTGGAGAGGGTCCAAAGAAGGGCTACAAAGCTGGTGAAGGGTCTAAAGCACAAGTCTTATGAGGAGCAGCCAAGGGAACTGGGGTTGTTTAGCCCGGAGAAGAGGAGGCTGAGGGGGAGATCTTACCGCTCTCTACAACTACCTGAAAGGAGGGTATAGCGAGGTGGGGGTTGGTCTCTTCTCCCAAGTGACAAGTGACAGGACAAGGGGTAACGGCCTCAAGTTCCGCCAGGTGAGATTTAGATTGGGTATCAGGAGATATTTCTTCACTGGAAGGGGCTGCCCAGAGAAGTGGTAGAGTCACCATTCCTGGTGCTATTTAGAAGATGGGTAGATGAGGCACTTAGAGACACGGTTTAGGGGTAGACTTGGCAGTGTTATGTCTACAGTTGGACTCAATCTTAATTTCCAACCTAATTGTTTCTATGATTCTATATGCAGAAGGCAGAATCCTTTGCAGAAAGCTGAATCCTCAGGGTGAAGAAAGAAAATCTCAGGCCAGAAATGTATCAGCTTTCGTTGCAGTCCTGCATCCCTTTTCCCTAGTAGTGAATGGCAGAGAAGTTAATTGCTTATGTACAGGAATGAGGTGGATTGAATGAGTTGGAGATACAGCTCTAACTTAAGTGCTCCAGATAAAGGAACAAACATTTTGGGTCTGCAGCCCCCTTTCTGACTTTATCACTTGGACAGAGAGTAACAGTTCTTGCTCGGATGGAGAAAACACACTCGCAAAATTAATTTGCTCCATTTCATCTCACACTTAGGCCACCCTTACACAACGTTGAAGGATGGGTTTCTCCAGTGCTGACCTGCTGAAGCAAACAGAGAAGTTCTGTGTCCACATGTACACTGCCCATAACTTTGGGTTCAAGTAAGAGAACTATAACAGTCATCCTCTGTGTTTGAGACATCAAAGGAGAAGTTCATCCACATGGAGCCCTGCAGGAGTCACTCCTGTTCAGGGCTTCTGAGTGTGAACATGCCATGACTGCCACAAGCCCACAGCCAATGTCATACCTGAGACAAAGCTGTCCCAGAGGAAAAAGGATCCTCTGTAGTAAAGACAACAACCCACTGAAGGGCTGCAGCAAACACTTCAGCTGCCCTGCAGGCTTCTAATGATAGCTCCCAGGTCACTGAATGCAACCACCATGATGCACACAGACAATGACTGCTTAATTAAAATCACCATGCATCTCAAACAACAAATAAAAGGATGGCACTGCTCCCAGAACAACAGCTCTTAATGAAAAGTAATGAACACAGGAAGGAATTTCCTTTCAAAAAACTCCCCGTAAGCATTTTTGAAAGGGGACACAATGGAAGAATGTCTCACTGCCATGGTGAAAAAAAATTATTTTAAGAGAAAACACAGTTCCTCTGACAACCCACAGGGAAATTCCCATTTTGATGGAGTGGTAGTCCCCATTTTGATGCAACCAAGATTTTACCTGCAATATCCTCCTTTCATTGAATGCTTCTGGGCCACTGGAAGAGTGTTTGAGGTCTAACAAAACCCATGCACATTTTTCAATGGGCCATCACCACAATGAGTCCTTGAAGTAAAAAGAGGTTTAGCTGAATTCTCTTCTCTCTTCCCAAGTCTGAACTTATAGTGAACATGGACTGAGACCTAGGGGTGCTGCTTCCCTTCAGTTGCTGACAGGAATAAAGCCACACTTTACTATGCATTTACAATTTGATTGATGGTGTCACACTCTTAAATGAGAGGTGAGCAGGGTCACTGGAGTTTGAGTACCTTTTCTAGGAGACGTGACAGTGAATCAAACAGATATTCTATGAATGCAAATTCCCAACCCTCATTAACTCCATGTCACCATTTCTTCCAAAACTTCCAAGTTTTCACACTAACCCTGAAAGTTGGTAAGAGCTCAGGACCACCTGAGTCCTGCAGTGATCCCCTGTGGCATCAATTATTTCTGGAAAGTGCTCAAAAGACTGTACAGAGCACATTGTTACTATAAATCATGGAATAGACAAATTTATCCATTATTCTGAATAATCCTTAATACCAGTCATAAATGACAGACTGCTGAAATTCATTACTCAGTGTCTACACCAGCTAACCTCCAAGATCATGTGTATAGCTTGCTAGCACTGATTTTGTTCTACTACAGCCCAAGCTAGGTGGAAAAATCAGTGTTTTCAGCTACCAAATTATTTTTCTTCATAAAAATAAGGTGAAAATTTAAAAAAAAAAATCTATATTTTCTAGATAATGTTGCATGGAACAAATTCTGAAACTCCTATTTTCCCTAGTTCTGAAAGTTCTGAAAGAAGCTACTGTTAATAAACTATTTTTTTCTGTATTCTTCTTAAAAATATATTCTGGCTTAAGAATGTTAAGCACATTTTGATCTAAGTCCTCATTCATAAAAATATACAACAAGGAGTTTTCTTTAGGCTGAGTAGGTTATTTGTAGAAAACCAGTTCATTAACTCTCCCTACTCTCATGTGGCCACTAATAGGCCTTGGTTCAAATCCATGTTGTTCAATGCACATCCTTTCTCTGTTTGCTGCTAAAAAGGAGAAAGACAGGATTTAGTTGGTATGGGCTTAATTTAATAACATTTCCACAGCTCCAAAGAAAAGTGTATGTTTCATTTTCACCATACCTGCCCTAAACAGTCCTTAAATATCTCTTGAAGCTGTCAAACAGGACATTGTAAAGCTTGGGAAAACATCTTTGGTAGCAGCAAGACACTGAATGTGCATAGAAGCACCTATAAAAGGCTGATCTTGTCCGACAAAGCAGGTGCTGATCATAACATCATGACAACCACTAAGGAACTTCCAACTCTTGCATTAAGGAATGAAAAATAAATCACATAGTTTTGGAGTCAAGGCATCCAAGATGCAGTTCTGATTCCTTATGCTTGTTTCCCTCTAAGCAAGTACCTGGTGAGGATCTTCATGTGTTATTTTTCACTTGGTGAGAACTTAGATAGGAATCACCAAGACTGTGATTTTAGCAGAGTTTATTTTCCCGCTTTATTCAGTTTAATTGCATATATGACAGACATCCCCACTTGAAACAACTTAAAGTTCCCCAGGACACAGATTATTAAGTGGGAAGAAGAAATGGGATTTTCTGTGGTGGAAAGGGATCATACTGGTCTGGCTGATCAGCATGGAGCAGGGGCCAGGACCTGTAGGGATGACACTGGCACCAATTCTGGTACTTTAGCCACATCCAGTGTTTTGCTTGTTATTTTCAAAGTAATCATAGGAAAGGCCTAAATGAAGGAACTAATATATATGGGCTTTGTGCATTAATCATTACAGTCTGGCTTGATTAGCCAATTATTTCAGAGTCTCAGTGCCTTACATAAAAATGTTTTTACTGAGGCTTCCTCCCCTTGCTTGTGAGCATGGTAGCTTGCCTGCTGACACCGAAGCTTTCAGCGCTGACCTGCGTAGCATCCCCATATCTCCTGGTGTGGCAGGGCAGTGCTTAGCAGCTGCACTGCACAGGGCTCCTCTGCTGCTGAAAAGCACTTCTTGTCATTTGTGAGATTAAGTTATTAGCTTGAAACCCTTTCTTTATGCTTTTGTCTAATGGTTAGCAAACGCTAACGACACGTTGTCTGATGCTCAAGGATCTGCTGATATAAGCTGTTGTTGCTTGTGTGTTTGAGTCCTAACTTCTACATTCAGGAAGGGAAAGACTCATTTATTTTACACTGAAAATAAAGAGGGAGAGAAACTTCCCTGCAAGCACAGGGGGAATGCAATTGAGAGCCTGAGACTTGCCACCTTCCAGCTGCCAGTATACTTCCAAACCACTGATGCTCATGAGATGATATACCATTTCACTAATCACTGTTCTGGCCAAGTCTCCCTGCCTTTCTGAAAAGGCCATAAGGTTCCTCTTGTTTTCTGACCAGCCTTGAAGATCTCATACCTTTGCACCTTGTGAAGACCCACACAGGTCTGAGAGAGCACCAGTGCCCCTCTTCAGTCAGCGGGCACCACCCTGCTGTGTCCCAGAGCCCGGTGGGGCTTCTGGGAACACCATCCCTGCCTTTTCTCTGGTTCATCAGGGAAGTCTCATTACTCCAAGAAGAGACCACAGAGACACCAGAGAACACAAATGATGAACATGATCATGACTGAGAGGGTGGATACATCTATGTGCTTGGCTGAAAAGCATGCTCAGTGTGTGATCTAGGTATGCTAAACATCCCACCCAGCCTTGGCCTTGGCACCTTGCCTGTGCAGCACATAAAAGAACTGGCTTCATCTCCAACCAGCTTACTTCTGGAAAGCTTATTTAATCTGACAAGTGCAGGATCACATGCCTCAATATTGAACCTTAGCAGTATGCAAGCAGTATTACTGCTATGCCGTTCCTTTAGGCCAGGCATCACAACACTGCCTTTGTGAACAGGAACAGTTGGGACATTACGCTATGGATTGCATAACAAATTCATCTGCCATCCTTTTCCCTGCACCATTAAAGGCAGAGACAATCCTGGTTGGGGCAACATGAACCGACCTAGAATGCAGCTTCCCAGCAGTGTGTAAACTTAAGTAAGGAGGGATGGGTATGCACACGGAGCCTGCGACACATGGACGCTTGGCTCTCCAGGGATCTGCAGATCCTCCAGGCTCAGGGCTGCAGGCTGCAGGGACTTTGGGCAGGATGCAGAGGAGTGCACCATGTCAGTCTGCTGCACCCATGGGGGACTCTGTATCTGACTGCTTTGATGCTTGGCTCCAGAACCCAGATCTGTTTATAAATGGTCAAATTCCTGCTGTGCTGTTGAAGGTCCCAATGCCCTTCAGTAAACTGCTTGCATTACTCTGTGATTTGCACCCCTGCTGTGAGGTGTATCTGGGAATTCACAGCTTCACGGTCATCTCAGTGACCTATATGACTGCTGCGTAGTTTGGGCAGGTTTGTGCTCAGGGTATAGGGAAGGTTGAAGCAACAAAGCTTGTACAGTTTGGACAAATTTCACACTTAGCTGACACACCTGACAGGTTTATAAAACTGTCAACTATTTGAATGGCTTATTAAGCAGTAAACAGTGTGCAAAATAATAACATGTAGATATCAGAAGGAGCGTCAGAGATGTGTGTTGATTACTGCTTCTTCCTGCCCATCTCCTCTAGTCAGAGCAATGTGAATTCTTCTTCTGAGCCCCAACAAGATGCCATGTGGGTACTAATTAACTACTCGTGTACAACTCCTCTGTCTTTGCCTGGGCCTTCAGGAGATCTCTGCTCTAAGGAAGTCATCTTATTCTGCAACCTTGGATTTCAAAGCAGCTTCTCTCCACCTTCCATGGGGATTTCTGTCAGTTTTGCTCTTCTGTTAGCTTGAAAATCCATCTCTGCAACAATTCCTCCCAGGAAGCTGAAGGAGGGAGAGGATGCAACTGCAGATAGGTCCCCTCCCAAAAGTCGTATTCTTTCTTCTTCCTATTGTTGCTCCATACTGATGTACAGGACACACTATTTTGCACATCTCAGCTTTCTCAGAGAAGGTCAGAACATTCTCTGCAGCTGCCCCAGGAGGTTCATTACCCTTCCTTCAGGCTTTGTATTTTTAAGATGGGCAGCTTAGTCACCTCCAGGGATTTAGGCAAGAAAAGCTCAGTGAATAGGCATCATCTGCTGCCATCTTCAACCTGTTGCTCTGCACATCCCTCTAGGACTCCCTGGTAAAGGACCTGTTTTCATTCAGCTCTGTGTGAAATGTATCTCTTTACTCAGCTCCTGGCTTAATGTACAAAAACCAGCTTGTAGGGGGAGGCTGTGGTATTTTATATGATTTGTACAATCTGATCTCCTGCAGGAACCTGCAGAGGTGAAAGTCTGATCTCCTAAGTTGGCTGTACCGATGAAGCCCTAGCACAGCAGAGCAGCAGGCTCTGAGGAGTCTACCCACCAACTCTCTCTATAGCCTGTCTTCAGCCACAAAGACACCCACAGGGAACATTTCGTGACTTTTTGAATGGACAGACCTGAAGAAATGTGCTCAAAAGCCAGAAGATGGTGAAGGATGTTGGTTAAGAGAGATGGAAAGCATCAGGTAAATTCAATCACCTGCCTCTTATACCCTAGTGTAAGGTCACTTTGTCACTGAATTCAAGATGGTATTTGCTCCACGCTTGGGCTAAACTAAATCAACTGCATTTAACAGCATGGTGATAAATTTGGAGAGGAAGAAGCTACCTTGCTCTATAAACTACATTTAATGGGATCTGCAAGCAAGACTGGAGGGAAATACCCTGAGGTACCAATGCACAGAGAATTTGAGCTCTAAAGGGAATCATTTGAACTCCTAAAATAGGAAACTTAAAAAGAAACTGATTCCTGGAGCCATGATTTCTTTTCTGGTCTGCCTTTGGATTTGTGAATCTGCACAATGCTATGCTGTTCCTTGCAGGTAAGACTCTGTTTCATCCTTAACAAATATAATACATGCATAAAAGCAACAAGCATAATTTCTTCTAAGTCTCTCCCAACATTATTATTCTTTAGAAGCCAACACAGTTAACTAGGTTGGAGTATAAAATGATGATCCATAGAGTCTGCTTCCTGCTGTTGGTTTAGCAGTTCCACTATTTTTAGCATTCTTTTGAGAACTGGAAATATGTTTTGATAAAGATACCATCTTCTAGCCAGGGACACAAATATTGAATCAGTCTATTCATATTAATGTCACAAGAATGATCACATACAAGCCAGTGCAGGGCAAAGTTCTCCACAATGCATGTTTTCTGTTTGTTACCAACAATTTATTCTGTTTGTGTGAGGCAATCAAGGGATTGGGGAGGCCTGTGCGTATCCACACTTCAATCCCATTGCCAGGGTTTATGCTTCAGGTCTGTACTTTACTGGAAGACAGCTGTTTGTTTTCCTCTAGCCAGCAATGGTCAGAGCTGGGTAGTCTATAGATCATGCGGCTCACATTCCTCCTGGAAGGCATTTTGTGAGTTGCAATCTTCAGCAGTGGTCTCAAAAGACTGATTCAAAATTTCCACAGGCAAAAAATCCCGGGCCTGCTCTGCTCAGCATAATAGATGCCTATTTTATGCTTGGTCTTTTGTGTTCGAGGTCCTTCAAGTTTTGGAAACTGTAAAAAGGGAGATATAAAAGCACTTTCAAGAGTAAAACATTCTATGTAGACAAAAAAGACTAGCGAATATATTTGGATTACAAGCATCCATTTTATTTACACATTTTATGGCTCACATCTCAAAATAACATTTTTCCTGAACCTACCCCTCCTCCTAGTCTTCAAACAACCCCCTACCCCCATATGACTTACAGAAGAAAAATTCCCATGGACAAAGACGCCTTACGCTTGAAGAAGAGCATGTAAGAGCAGCAAAAGAAGAAATAACAAAGATATGGCAAATTTGGCACCTTTCAATTTTCCCAATGGCCCATATTATAATTCCTTCACTTACATTGAAATTCCTCTTAGGTATTTGTCTGAGCAATGCAACTCAGAGCAATGGTTCATATGTAGCCTGAACTTTACCACTTCCTTCTCCCTTACTTGAATAAGGTCTTCTCTGGTTTTTTTGCCAGTCGTATCAGCTGGCCAATAAACTTTCCCTTATTTTCTTCTGATATGTGGATGCATGCATGTGAGTTCCTGAATATATAGAAGCTGACAAAATGTCCTTCTGCTGAACTGCAGGATTACTGTCTACCTATGACACACTGCAGTATCAGCTTCCCCCCCCCCCTTTTTTTGTATGAGCTGAATTACTCCCTGAAAATATGCTTTAAATTCTGAGAAAAATGGCTAGCAGTCTGCACCATAAGAGCTGTGCTGACTTCAGAGCACTCATCTTTCTTCAGACAGCACTGAACTGGAACTAAGCACAGCCAAGGACTGAACCCCTTTTTGCAAATGGGCCTGTGTTCACAGTCCTTAAAATAATAATGAAAAAGGGACCTCTCAAAAATTCAAGGCTTTGCCTTTTTTGATCATGTATTTCCAGCATGGCCCTACGTTTGCTGAAAATGCAACGCATTCATGTACCCTGGGGACAACACCATGGCATTCCTTATGGGCCACTGGATGGCACTAGCATCCAAAATATCACTGCCAGCCCAGCATTTGTTTGGCCAAGAAGAAAACCTTGGCTCTTAAAAACCAAATCAAAACAGCAGTGCCTGGCAGCCTGCAAAGACTTCCATCTCTGCCAAAACTGCACAGGTCAGAGGAAAAGTGACCTAAACCATTAGAAAATATGTCACTTTATTGTTTACCATAACTGCACACCAGGAACCTAGGCTCTGCCAAATCACTTTAGGAATTTGTGGCCATAATGCTCTACTTGAAAAGTCATTTAAGGAATGGATTAATTCCGCTGCTGTTGGATGGATGCAACTCCCTATGCACTGGGTTAGGGAAGTATGGAATAAATGGAAGTAGTATGTCACTATCTTCTTTTAATCCATACATTAGCAGTGGTCCACCTGCTCCTGCTGTATTGGTACTTGCATCAAACCCTGTGGGTTTTTTTGTAAGTAAATATGACACTGGAATCTGGGGGGAAATTATGCTGGAGTAAAGTGAAAGGAGCAGCTTGCTGCTACCCATGTTTCAAACGGTGCTGATGGAGATGCTCACAAGCAAACCTCACTAGCATTTGAAGAATTAGGCTCTATACTTTTATTTCAGTATCTTGCCTTAGGAAAGGTGCTTGTTGTCTGACTCATCGTTGTCCTTGATTTAGGGATAAAATGGGAAATGTGTTGTTTTGGGTTTTTTTCTTGCAACACTGGAGATATCCTAGAGATGCCAGATCCAGGACATCTCTGTTCAACGATCAACACAGCATCTATAGGTGGCTGGTAGAAATTATTTTAAAGGTGAAGTCTGCGGAGCAGTCATGGACAGATTCACTTCAGTACCTCAACAGATCAGGGCCTCTGCCAAATACTTAAAGATCTCGGAGAAATCCATTCCTTCCAATGAAACTGCAGCCAGGACAGCAATGCGCCACCCTACAAAATACCCACCTAAGAGGAGTCATTGTTCACTTAAATTATATGACAAATAGGGAAAGGTGCCTTACACTTACTATTCTCAGACAGATGCTAAGTCCCAGTGAATGGCACATTTCGAAGTGTGAACCTGTCTTTCAGCAACTACTTTACCTGTAAAGAGCCAAAAGTAGAAGAAGGAAGAGTGAAAGAAAAGATGGTAAATAATAGTTGAAACAGACAAAAGGACTCTGTTTCTGGGTGCAAATGAAGCACAGCTGGTTTACAGCTGCACTGTAGTGCCCTGGAAGGTAGGGCACTGGGGAAATGCAGTAATGCTTTTTTTACTCTCAGGATGGTACAACAGGCTGGATGGACTGAATGGTCCTTTTCTCCTGTAAAAATGATAATAAAAAACCCATTAGTTCCCCACAGCCTCGTGCATTCCGAGACAGGCTGTCACACGACCAACGTCAGGCAGACTGCTGCTCTGCTCTCAAGGGATGCGCAGGCAACAGGCTTGGAGGAATCTCCCAAAACCTGACTTCGAGGACTGACAGCAGCACTTCAGACAGTGATTCGGAAGCAAAGATGAGAATATCAAAGCCTGATGCACAGCAAGCTGGAATGAATGGCAAGCTTCCCCTTGACTACAGCGGGCTTGAACATGATCTTCCTGTCATTTTTTCCCAATGACAAAGTCTGGCTCTCCACTTTTTTTCACCTTCGTCTCCTTCGCTTCCCACCTGATGAATAATTGCATGAGCCTCCCGAAGGCTGCACAATAGTTCCATGTAGGACAGGGCCTGGGGAGCAGGACCCC
>NW_010183937.1:0-558 GCF_000695765.1 Mesitornis unicolor
CTAGACACTTATACAAAATTCATAGAAATAAATGGCTGTCGTGGTTTAGGCCCAGTGCATAACTGAGCACCACAATGCCCCAAAAAGGAGGCTAGTCAAAATAAGGACTGGAAGGGCTTCTCACCAATTAAAAGGTCACCAGCAAAAGACAGACTCACCATAGGGAGAAAAAAAAATACAAAACAATTTTAATTTGTCACCAACAACCTCAGAGTAGAACAATGTGAGACACAACCAAATCTTAAAGTCAAAACACCTTCCCCTCACCTCTCCTTTCTTCTTGGGCTCAGCTTTGTTCCCAGTTTCTTCACCTCCTCCCTTTTGCCCAGGGGCGCAGAGGGGATGGGAGCGGGGGTTGCAGTCAGTTCATCCCATGCAGTCTCTGTCACTCCTCTTCTGGGCGGTAGCGGAGAACTCCTCCCAGCCTTTCTCTCCACTTCCATGTGGTGCCCATCACACGGGAGAAAAGTACTCCTCAAAAGTCCAATACGGGTCTGCCCACAGCTGCAGTTTCCCTCACACACAAAACTGCTTCAGCCCAAGTCCACAAAGCTCCAA
>NW_010183937.1:636-1125 GCF_000695765.1 Mesitornis unicolor
GGCGGCCACCTGCTCATGTGGATATGCCCCAACCAGTGAGCTTCTGCGGGCTGCAGGTGGGTGGATGTGGTGCACTGGTTGCAGGGGCAACTGGCTCTGCACCCTTCCCATCCTCCCTCTTCTTTCTTTCTTCAACCGGACTTTGGTGTTTCTTAAAGTTGTTCTTCTCAGGTCCCACTCCTTTCTCTGATGCAGGTGTCTTCTGGTGGTTCTGAAGCATTCTTGTCTTTCTGTTTCAGGATGGAGCTGCAGTGGGGCTTAAACTTAAGTTGGGGCTGGGCAGGGCCAGGGCCAGAGTCACCCATACTTGGGACCAACCTGGTTGGGGCTGGTGCCAGAGAGCAAGCAAGGCATGCCCTGCACCCCCCTTAAATACATGAATTCGCAGGGGTGCTGATTGGCTTGACCCTGGTCAGAGGTTGGTCTGACAAAGGAAAACGGGAAGTATTGGAGATGGAAGAGCTTTCAGCAGCTTCTTACAGGGCTATC
>NW_010183938.1:0-2352 GCF_000695765.1 Mesitornis unicolor
CCCAGTGTCTCCCTGAGGTACAGAGCCCCGATGGGGCTCCCGGGCTGGGCCCTCCTGCTGGGCTGGGAGCGGAGAGCCCCTCAAATCTCCTCCTGCACCTTCACTCCTCCACCCACTCACCGGCCCCCCAGCCTCACCGCCCCCCATTTGCCACCACTGCCATCTGGAGCTGGACATATTACCGGCACGAAGCACTACAACTCGTCGCCACTGCCATCACACCTCCCCTGCCCCTTTCCTCAAGGAATATCAATCAACCCAGGCACTAAAAATAGTCGTGCTTTTGGGTGCTGGGCAGGGCTGCACCCGGCCAGAGTGGTTTTCCCTTCATTTGCTCCTCGGAGGCTGAGAGCAGCTCCCATAGTGCTGCCGGGAGAGTGAAGGCCAAGCCATGCCACTTGGTGTGAGCATGGCACTGTGGCATGGTGCAGCCCATCCGGTGCCAGGGTTTCATCGTCACAGGGTGGTGGCCACCGCTGGGACATGGGCTGGGCGAAGAGGACACCCACCAGGCTGCCTGGCAGCCTGTGGTGTTTCTGTCACTGGTGGTGCTGGGACCTGCCACTGCAGGCAGGCTGGGGACGGTGGCCCCAAAAGCCACTGGGGTGCCCTGTGGGGTGCCCATCCCACATCCAGGAGCACTATGCTAGGAGCTCTGCCTGCTGGGCACACCTTCCATGCTGCCACCTTCCTGGTAAATCGTCTGCCGTGCCACATGCTGACATGGCTCAGCACCCCCATCTCCGGTGGCACGGGGTGACACACACCCCCTGCCCTCTATCTCCCCCCAGCAGGGGACTCCCCGGCAGCCCCCACGGAGTAAAGCAGCAGGCACAGGGCTCCTGGGAGCACGGCTGGGATCAAACCCAGTGGGGCTCCCGCTGGGGTGACAGCGGTGGTGACGAGGACCTGGCCATGCCGATGACAAGGGTTCAGCCCCCCAGCAGCACATTCCTCCCGAACCCGTTTGGCAGGGTCCTGCCGGTGCCAAGGCAAAGGCATCCGGGTTGGGATTTTTCCTGGTCATGCCCCGCTTCACTCTGGTGCCGAGTTAACAAGGAGGCAAAAAGAGGATTTGCTGAAGCCCAATGTGTCCCTGTGCCACTGCCAGTGCCCCTCAGTCTCTCACCTCCGACCCCACCCCCCATGCTGCTGGGACAGTCCCACAAAAAGCCAGGAAGTGGAAGAAAGAGGAGGCAAAAGCAAGTGAAAACTGACCCAATTTAATTCCAAAGCTCCCTCCCCAGCTCCACGGTTTCAGGAGCACCATGTTCCCCCCCAGCCTGGCCCTCCAGCCCCTCCCGGCAGGCAACCCATGGGTCATGCAGTTGAGTGCATCCCCAGCTCTCTGCTTTGGCACAGGGAGAAGGAGCTTTCCGAGGCAGCCAGCCTCTTCCTCAGCTCCGCTGACAGCCCTGCACTGTCACCAGCACCAACACCCGACTGCGTCCCACCACCCCTTGCCCCACTGGGGACACCCAGTGCCCTTAGGAAGGTGCCCTGATGAAGACCATCCTGGTGGAGTAGACCAGGTCCACCAAGTAGGCAATGAGGTTGAAGATGGTGAGGAAGGGGACCCCCAGGTCCTTGTTCCACCAGCAGTTCCTGCCGCAGGGGTCAGGCCGACTCTTACCCCTGAAGCTGTAGAGGGGCCAGAGGATGGTGGCAGTGATGTACATCATCAAGGCCAGGGCGTTGTAGCCCACCAGAATCTTCTCCAGTGGGCAAGGCATGTAGGTGAGACACCGTCCGATGGTGAAGATGATGATGAGGAGGGTGATGATGAAGCAGATGGAGTAGACGGCCACACACCACTGCAGGCCAGCTTCCGAACTGTAGGTATCCAGCAAGGAGAAGATAAGACAGGCCACGTAGGCTTCAAAGACCTTGAGGAGTCCGGGCACGGTGGAGAGGAAACTGCTGATGTCTCCCGGCTTGGCACGGGTGAGCCCCACCTCGAGGGCATAGGCAAGGAAGCAGAGGCAGGAGACGGTGGTGGCCACAGCTTGCCGGGCACACTTGCTGCTGCTGCAGGGGCTGCTGATGAAGGTGGAGGGGAAGACCACTGAGGTGGTGAAGACCATCAATGCCGCAAGCATGGAGAAAGCTGAGGTGAAGTCATCCCAGGAGAGCGGCAGCATGGGGTAGAGCTCCAGCAGCTCCAGCACCAGCACCAGAAGCGTCACGGCAAAGCAGAAGCACCAGGTGAACATGCACCACGTCCCGTAGGAACCAGTGAAGTCCCCCGTGGAGGCCACCAAGCTGAAGGCGATGCAGGACAGCACGACAGCAAAGAGCCGGGCGATGCCCACCCAGGAGGTCAAGGCACGGAGGTTCACCGCCACCACAGCC
>NW_010183939.1:0-14336 GCF_000695765.1 Mesitornis unicolor
TCCCCCTTTTTCCTCAATTGCAACTTATTTACAGTTTTATCTACGAGGATTCAGGGAAAGGTGCCTGCCCGAAACACTGCTACTGCTGCTGCTCAATTTGAAGCCGGATCGAGGCAGCTAGGAGCTAACGGGGACTGCCGCTTGCCCCAGGGGAGAGCAGAGAGCCGCCCCGCCAGCGCCCCGATATCTGCTGAACGGTGGGTGCAAGAGGGGGCTGCCACAAACTCCCGAACCCTTCTGCATTTTGCATTTAAAAAGAGAGACCCGCAAGCTCAGGCAGGAGAAGGGGAGAAACCCCAAGAAGGCAGAGCAGAGGAGATTTGGGAAAATTTCCTCTTAGGGAAGGGGCAGGGATGGTCACCATTACCAGTATGAGTCCAAGAACCCCTTTTGAAAAAAGTGCCCTCATCTTCTGCCCTACCCTTTGCAAAAGAAGAGGCTGTTTATGCTTGTATTTCTTCCTCATTTGCTCCCATTCCTTTTCCTGGTGTGGCTGATGTAGTCCAAAATCTGTTTAGTAACTGTGAAGGAAGGTTTTATAAGAAAGTAAGTTTCAGGAGGAGCACCTCTACCTGTCCAAACTGTGGAGGTGCTGGGATTTCCCTTGCAGTCTCTGGGTTGCCTGAGACAGGCCAGCAGCCGCTCTGCTGGCTCCCAGCACCTCCTGCATGTATCTGGGCAAGGACAAGACAATATAAAGTCTCTTAGAGCATCTAAAGCCAAACTGTCAGATTATCCAGCTCTCCCAGGCATGATTGTATCTTAAAGAAAGGCACCATATTACATCAGTTTGCAACAACTCTTACCCCATGCAAAATGTCAAGAGCTATTAAAGTGAAGAAAGACGCTTAGGTTTGACCACACAGCTCTGCCAGCAAAAAACTGAGGATTCCTGGGTCTTTTACTTCGGGTACTTGTTCAAAAAGAGTGACAATACAAGGACAAAATTCACCAGCGATCCTCACTCTCCTGATTTCTTCTTTCCTGGAGATAAAATAACAGTATCAAAGTGGTCAAAGGAGCTGAGTTCGGACTCTTTTTCTGCCTGTGACTGGGAGAAAACATAACAATAAATGCGGAAAGGATCTCGATTTATGGGAAGGTGATTTTATTTATTTGTGGGACAAAACAATTTTGGACAGCTCTCTCTTTGCTCTGGATTTCTGCTGGGTGTTGGACTTTGGGGTGAAGATCAAATTGTAGCACCAGGGGAGGTGGATCTCAGGGGACCTGTGAGCACTGGGTCCCTGTCTGGAAGCCAGCCCCAGACACCAACAGCTGTTGGTCTCTGTTGGATGCTTGCTGGGCAGAAGAAACGGAAGATGAAGACAGATATCTCAAGTCAGAAATTCTGCAATGTAGGGGATTACTCTGTAATATTTTCTATTCCCCAAAGCACCTCTCTGCTTACAAGCTTCCTTTTGAAGACTTCTGTTTTGCTGAGGGACTGGGAAACCACCACTGATAGCAATCTCAGCAGAGGCTGGTGCGAGCCCCAGGAAACAGTGTGTTCCCAAGAGCCGGGCAGGCATGTTGGAATGATGCTGTGGGAGCAGGCCCTTGGCTGAGCAGGGGCAGGAGGCCCCAGCAAGGAGACAGGTGTCTCCCCAGTGAGCATGTGAGGGAGGGGACCTTCCAAGACAGAAGTGTTTGGTTACTCATCATGATCTGACTGTACCTGGAAAGGACAATAAAGCCGAAGGCTCACGGTTGTGCATGTACACAGGGACTTTTTTGTTCTGTACATGGTGTTACGGTTCATGTCCCTCTGGCTGATTCACTTCATGGGTTATAACTGAAAAATTATCAGGACTGAAGTACTCATGTGAAACTAGTTGCAAGAATAATATGTGGTTTACAGTTCCTTATTAAAGTAATGACACCAAACAAGCATTTATACTGCAGGATGATCATCCATTAAAAAATAGGAGATAATATTTCTGCCACCTGTTTTTGAGAAGGTGCTATTTAAAGTAGAGTAGAACAATATCTGGTAACATTCATGATAATTCAAGTGAATAAAATTTAGTTTGCAAGCTAAATATTAAAGGCAGACCAACTACTAACCAACCCTTTTCAGCTGCTGTTAAGGTACGTTTTAACCAAGTCTCCTGTCAGTACTCCTTGTTTTTTAGAACAACAAATAATCATGTAGCCACAATAACCCATCTTTCTAAGAGCATATGGTTCACATGTGAACTTTAGAAAACACCTGTGTTTTCAGTTGCCTCCAAATTTGCCACATGTCTATGGGGTTGCTGGTTTGTCAGCCTTTTATTTTCCTAATGATTTTGACATTTGTGCTAGGTACTTCAGGCCAGAGGAGCGTTTTCCACACTGCTGGCATGCTCCTGCGCTACCAACATGGAAAGAAAGATTCTAATTGATTTCAGTGGTGCTGGATTGAACCATTAGAGCACACTAAGTCTTTTGTAATGAATGTTTTCTTGTTATATATTTTCCTGAATAAATACATACATGTGCCGGCCTTGTAGCAGCGCACAGTTCTGTATCCATCAAAGTGACACAGCCTGAATATATAGAGATTTACTTGCAAATTAAGAGGAAACCTTACAACTCTTTTATGGTAGTCTGAATAAATTTGCTGGTATGAACACAACTATATTCTGTCTTAAGAACCAGTACTTAGTATAAAGTATAATTTCTACTCATATGACAGGGCCAGTTAATAGGATCTTTCTTCTTCACAAACAGTTTCAGCTGTACAAGGATTTGATATTGCTCCTTTGCACATTTCTGTCAGCAAGATACCTGGAGGAAGGAGCTAATGCAAGTCATGTGCCAGTTCCTGAATAATTAAATAAAAATGCCTGTGATATACGTGGGTGCACACATGAGACAAATAAATGATAAATAAGGTCTAAGATTCACTCATTTAACATTAATCCCAAGAGTTGTGTCTCACACATGTTCAATTTGATGTCTAGCAGTTGGAAACATGTTTTAGGTTAGGCAGATAGGGGCAAGATCACAAGCAGCAGTTCTCACTGTGTTCGGAACAAAATATTCCAGATGCGCCTCATAAGATACCCACCACCGTATAATCTATTACAAATTATCAAAATACTATTTCCTGGTCTTATTTTCTCTCAAACATCCTTAGAAACCACAGCAAGACCATTTTCTTTCAGTCAAATACTTATTTTTGCCTACTGACTATTGCTGAAAGGGCCACAGGCTACAAAGGAATATGAACAAAATATTTTTTTGTATGTGTTCCCATTTTGCCCGAAACAGAAAAAAAATGGATTTGAAAGGCTTCCAAGGAGAAAAAAGTTGTAAAATTACCGTTCCTAAGTAGTGTATGTGAATGTAGAGATTTCATTTTCTTTGGATAGGTAAGTGATAACAGAAAATCACACCTCTTTGAAAACAAACCTTAGGCAAGAACCCAGGCTTGCTTGCGTATCTGGCTCCCCACAAAGAACTGAATGAGTACGTTAGCACTTGCAAATACAGCACAGGGAATGCTTTGCCAAGGGTCAAACCAGCATCTCTGGTTTATGGTATGAGCTGCATATACAGATTTCTTTTGAGCATGAAAGAACACAGCAGTAAGCCAGAAAACAAAAATAAGCAATCCAATCCCCACATTTTAGTCTCCTTTTAAAAGTGTGCCATTTCCTCGATTTATTGGGAAAACCTGGAATGGTGTCTTATGAATAAAATGGTACGGATTAGTAGTAGAGGAGAACAGACTCTTACCTCTTTTAAGAAAAAATGTTTGCAGGCAAAATTACAGAATGGAAAGACCTCCTTGTAGGTCTAAGCACTTGCCTCTAACAGCTAATAAATCTCAAGAACACTTGCAAATCCCTGATGACCAAGGAGAAATAGCTATGGAGAGAAACCCCAAATAAGACATAGTTGTTACCAGTTTATCATTAAGAGGTGACTGAAGTCTAGAGGAAGTGCATTCTCTTCTATTGACAATATATGTCTATATGGATATGTGACTCACTCAATCTCAACCATAATTTTTTATGAATTTTCCTGATGTCAGTGAACTAGAGGAGTCTTTGGTCAGGAAAAGGCACTCTTTTGAAGGAAAGTAAAGGTGAACCAAATGACAAATCATTCTGCTCCCTGTTGTAACAATGTCTGTTATTCACCCCCATCCCCAACAGTATCTCTAAAATGCCTCCCAGATAATTCTGAGCAATATATAGGAAAACATACTTCCAGAGCCAGTGTCTTACTGTATTTAAGTTTTATCCAGAAATAATTTGCTCTTCTTGAGCACCAGCCAAGTGAAGAAAGTAACCCTCAGCTGTGCAACGTGTGAATCTTCCTTGGCTTAAACTTATGTCTGTACAGCGTGCTAAAATCTCAGACAGAGATACAGTCCTGAGAACGATTTGTAAATAGGACAAGGCTTCCTTTATACTGAAAAAAATGAGACCACTGGTCCACAAAAGAGCTTTTGAGAAACAATTTTGTTTTTCTTGTGTTTTTGTTTCCTCAAAAGGCAACAGCCCCTGGTGATTAGCAGATTGAAAACCAGCAGTTTAAGTAAACAAACAAACACACAAACAACTCCAATCAGTTCCTTCTCTATCAGCCTATCAGACTTCCCACCACCTGGAAAACAGATCTTTTTACTACACTTCATCAGAAAGCACAGTGTTACAAATAATAAACTACAAGAAATTTCACTTTATTCTGGAAACCATGGCATTTTTAACCAGGATGGCATATCATGCCTTATGAAAATGTTTAACAGGTCTAACACAAGCAGTCCGGCCCATGATCTTGGCCTTAGAGTGAGATCCTTACACCCACCAGCACGGGGGACAAACCTTACCTAGCGGCTTGTACCCATACACAGAGAACAAAGACCTTTGCAATTCACAGGTCCCTGCTGCTCTGGGTGTGCATAAAATTGTGAGCTCGGTGAATCAGGATAGCTGCTTCTGCTGGGCAAAAGGAACCATTCCTTCTGCCCATACAGCCTATCAAAAATGCCCGTGTCCCAGTAATACGATTTTGGTGACATTAGTGTAGCAGCCGAAACTGAGAGCTAAGGCTTCCCAGCCATTATTCTTCATTTTAACGGTTGTGCTACAATGAATCTACATTCCTAATGCCTCTTTTTATGTTCCTTTAACAAGTAAGCTAGATTAAACACAATGAAGTTTAGAGTGGTATTTGAAAATAGATAAAAATCTCACTAAATCTTTTAATGACTACTCAGATCAGATTTTGCCCAGTTACTGTTCAGATAATGGAAATGGTTTCTAATCTTGGCAGTCTCTAGTATGAAATCCGTATGTTAAGCATAGATATCGGAATAATTATTTTTAAAATCCACACAGTTATGGATTTATAAATAATACCATTTATGTGGGGTGACATTTTCTTCAACATCCAAATGTATCAAATCCAATGAAAATTATCAAACAGTGTTAAACCCTATCAATAAAAGTCATCTATCTTTCCCTTTAGAAATTCAGCCGAGTAAGAGTGGCAGGTGCATGGCACCAAAGGGTTATCAAACCCGTTTTGTTATGCTGGATTGACCAGACCCCAAAACACAGTGCCTGCAACAGGGTGATGTCTTATATTGTCCAAGATTTTGTAAAATTTTGTAATTGTAACCAGCACTGTGAGCACTGTGATTTTAATTTTAATGTGACCAGACAGACAGTTAAAAAAATTCAAACAGGACTGTTGAACACTCTTAATGTCACGTCTCACTTAAGAAATGGACCACCTGGTGCTTCTGGTTGCTTTTCAAATGTAGTACCAAATCAAATAGATTTAGTAATCTGATTTGGGATTTCACAGGTGTGAATTGTTACAGCAAGAGCCACATGAGAAAAGGACTATCACAGCTCTGGTGCTAATCATAAACGGGAAAGAGAAAGAAAAAAGCAGTGCATCCTGTCTGCATGTTGTCAGTGTCATCTATGGTGCTGTTGTGCCTGTCACCTGTGATCTAAGGCCTGCAACAGAGCTCACGCACCTCAGAGGCAGACAGCCGTGCTTTCAAGAGCTGGAAGAGCACGTCTCTGGCTTGCTCTTCTGAAGATGTTTTCCTAAATTTAAAATCCAATGTATTTAATAAAAAGGTGATGGCATATCTGGATGTTGTCCAGACAGGGACACCCAGATCTGTGGTCACTGCCAGCCTGCGATTTGTTTCCTAAAGCCTTCATCAGCCTAAAGCCTCCATCAGCTGCATTAGCCTGAGCCTCGCTGGTGGCCACATGGTGTACAAGCAGTGCCATCAATTGCTTACATTTGCTGAGTTTATCAGTCTCAGGGTTTGTTCTGCACTGGTCCTGTCTCCATTCAGCTATGCTGGTAGTTCAGACTGACTGTCCATCTGACTCATCAGTGTAAGTCTTCTGTACCAGAGCTGAGATATATTGGCAAGCCCAGGCATTCATTGTACTAAACACATTTAATTCTGAACATCTGACTAAGAAGGCTTCAGATCCTAACAACATTACTCTTGTAACTTTTGCCAGCCTTCAGGGAAATGAAAGGAGGTAATGGATTTGGGATGTCATGATTACACACGGCTGCTAGCTGGACTAGGCTGGAATTTAGCTAGCCTGTGTTCTTTGCACGCTCCTGGAAACTGAATCTGGCTCATGTGGCTCAAAATATTTCTCCATCAGGCATTCCTTTTCCATATCTCAGCGTTCAAAAAGCTTCAAAGTCTTGCAAAATGTATATTCTTTGCAAAATGTTTTGAAATAATTGCTGCACTACCTTTTATTTCTAGCTGCTCGGTCTCAAGAAAGACCAAAGGAGACACCTGGTGCTTTCCTCACATCCTCCTACTGGGTCCAGGAAAAGGATCAATCTGATCTGCCACATCTCCCCACAAATCTCAGGAGGTACCCAGCCTCACCAACTCATACCCCGTACTAAAAAGACCATATGCTTTTAATCTATATAGATGCAAGTTATTTCAGTCAGCATAATTTTTTTCCCTTACCACAGTTGCACCCTGGAGAGAATCTATGTCAAGTATGAACTTCTACAGCTGTAATGATGATATGGCAAAGCTTTTCTTGTTTCTGTCATGGAACAAGACAATGATTTTAGATGGAGTAGATCCAACTTATGAAGTTTCTGCTATGTCATATCTAGTGAATCAATTCTCAGTCTCTCTTAAAAATATGACAGGACACTCCTGTGTGGTCAGGCTATGTGTTTAAACTGTAAGTGTTGACAAAAATAACCTCAAAACTAAAGAAAAGCTCTTATTTATGAGACATGTGGGGGAAATTATTCAGAAAATAAAATGTCACTTCCATGTAAGCTTTTTGAAAAAGGAGGTTTCCTATCTGGAGGCAAAAAGTTTATAAAAGGTCATTCAGCTCTGCAGCATTTAGCTGTAAAACCAGAAAAATCAGTATAAACAACAGATTGCTTCTCTGAGGACCAAGTAGTCAGGTAGAACCAGTCACAAGTCTTCTGCTGAAGTGAGATGGACAGCACAAAAAGCCAAGAGCTAAGCCCTGTCCGGGCTCAGCAGAGACAGCATTCATGTGAGATCAACGAGGTTCATGTCCCTGCTCCAGCATGTTGGTCTCCTCCCTCAAGCACTCCCCAAGGATATGGAGGTTGAATGGGATGGTTTAGACCCCATGAATTCTCTACCAATCTTTCTTCTTAGGTGTTAACATTTTCTGTTGGGCTTTCATGTTGCAAGAGACTCCTACACATACACCTGACGACAGTTTTTTGTAGATGGGTTTTGCGCTCTGTTTCTAATATCTTTTAAAAGGATTTTGGCTTTATCCCAGTGTGGAATAGCATCACATCTCAAAAATCTTTCGGGACAATGAAGCCATTTCCTTCCTAGCTCTACAATTAATCACAGCACATCTCTCTTACAGTGTGCTACAGATAAATAATTCATTACAGCTGCCTCTTCCCTCTGTGCAGGGTAGGCAGTTGTGATCATTTCTACAGGAAGAAAGTTAATTATTTCTATGCCGGCCTCCAGAGAAGGATTTAGACCCTCTCACAAGGAGCTCTGATGAATTAATAAACCTTTTCAGTATTTACCACACTTGTCCAGAATCTGAGTTCAATTGCAGCTCCTTTTCCAGATAGCATCTTTAGAGTTTGAAAAGACTTGCCTAACCAATGCCTATAGTCAAACTGCGAACAAGTATTCTTAATTTCATTAACAATTTGGATCAGGATTTTGATGCAGTATGAGCTATGCAGGTATCAGGATGAACCTTTACAGCCATCACTACTGCAAGTTGGAGTCATGATTGCCACTTTGACATTCATGCTGTTTTGACAACGCAGCCCTGATCTGAACTTTAAGAAAAGATTTGTTGGTGTCTGGCTAATTAGGGATTAAGAAAAGAGAGATGAATATGGAAGCAGTTTGTTAACACAGGTTGGATCCAAGGGAGCCAAAGGTAGAGTCAGTTTGGCAGGGAGGGTAGAGGAAGGCAATGCGGACTTGCATGGTAGCACGGGCAGGGAGACCACAGCAAAGTGTCGTTGAAACTGTTGTCTGCCTTCTGGGAGCTCCTGCTTGCAGGCCCCTCTGACCTGAGATTTTGATTAAAAGCCAAATCCTGGTCGCATAGAGCATAAACTGTGTGAAACCTATCTCTCTAAATCCACCACTTGCATGGAGAAACATGCTTCATACGCAGCTGAGACACTGCCAGGGTCCTGAGGGTATTGATGTGCCTGACCAGCCCCACCAGGGACCCCTCCCACACCCTGCAGATTGGTCCCGGGCCCCTTTTTAAAGCTCAGCCCAGACCAATTGTTTTCTTTGTCTAGTCATGGTTCCTGCTTGGTTGGACCTTAACCCATGTGTTGATGTTCCTGTCCCCATGGAGGTGCCTGATTTCCTGGGCTGAGAGCAGTGGGATGGGCTGTTGCTGTAAAGTCTCTGGCTTGCCAACCTGTGGAGCCTCCACATGGAAGTTTAGGTAAAGCTGGGAAGATCAAGGTCTGACTTCAAGATCTTAGTTATTTTGGAGCATGGGGAAAGCTTCCTCAGCAGCTGATGTGAATGACAGCATTATGCAAGAGCCTCGGGGCTGGTGATGCCTTCAGTGAGTAAAACAGTGAAGTTAGGATTTCTGCACAGCTCCTTTGATGCCTGCTCGGTGCAGCTGCAATGATGACAGATGTGCTAAAATAGAATTGGCACCCCAGAAAATCTGACCCTGCTGTAAAAGAAAAGGCAAGAAAGGAGGTAAGTGAGAAAGGGAGGAGAAAATTATTCATCTAATGGCTTTCATGCACACTCTGAGATTCCCTGTTTGCTTTCAGAAATACTGTTCTTCTGCCTCTTAAAACTCTATGAAAATTCTTTCTATACTCATGTGGGTTGTTGGAAATGCATCAGCATTACTTGATTTGCCAATTAAGTATATCGTATCTTCCATCAGTGCAAAGTGGTTAGTGATAATACTATTGCATTTTTAAAGAAGCATGTACCTAGAAATCATACCTTATCTTGTTTACACAACCAAAATTTGAACGTGCCTGATTATGAAAATATGAGAATACTGTCAGTAACATGCAATTAATTTTATCGTAGTGCGAAAAATCTATTTTAAGATATACCTGAACTCCCATAGAAATACTTTCATTTCTTACTTAGTCATGGATGCTACCACAAGCCATACATGCCAACTTCCCAAGGAAGCGTATGGGAGCTGCAGAGGTGAAAGTTTGACCCTAGTTTTGAGTTCGGGTTCTTATATAAAATAGTACTTCCTCAGTAAACTCCCAGGACTGTGTGTGTGACTGAAAAACTTGCAATTTGGCTCATACTTGGATAATTCTGGAGCCATTCTTCACACAGAACAGTAGATTGTATGAAATGGCTAATAGGCAGATACTTTTATTAAAGATACACTGAATGCCCTGTGAGATCCATTTGATCATGCTAGTCCAGATACATCTGTTTCTGTTGCTCTGTGTAATTTGCCAGACTGTTTAGTGTACAAAGAACCTCTGGCATGAAGTCATGCTAAAAACACCCTCCTGCTGCTGCCTGGCACTGGATGTGTTGGCAGGGAAGGACTTACTCAAGTCTTCCTTCATTGCAGAGATTCCCCGTAGCCGTAATAGCTTTTTAAAGACACTGTCAGGCAGCATAACGCAGAGCAGTCCCTGGGATGCCCTAAGTTACACCAGAGGGGCAGCCTGGCCATGTGCCAGATGAGGAGAAGGCGTTTCAGCACTGTTTTGTTTGCTGTCTCTTGCCACTGCTTGGCCTATTCTCAAACACCCGCCATACCATGCAAGCAATCTTCAGAGGTTTCACTCACCAGTGAAATTACTGCGTATGTCCCTTTCACAGAGAACCATTCCTAATTGAATCTACCACTGTCAGCACTCCTCCTGTACCTTGGAAAGGCCTGACTTGTTAGAGACCTGCTCCATGGAAATGGAGAACAGTGGTTTGGGCAGAGGTGCCCAGTCACGTGCTGAAAAAGTGCTCTGATGAGGTCTGTAGAGCAGCATATGGCCCCAGCCAGTTGTCTTAGCATGAAGAAAGGTCATACCACAGCACAGAACAACTCTGCGTTGTCTTCTGCCACCTCAACAGTGCTCCAGGGAGGAATGTTTGCTGTCAGTGTTTGGCGTGCATCACCATTGTATCCACCTTAAATTGAACTTAAATGTGCTTCATGAACATGAGAACTGCACATGACACCTAGCAGAAATTAAATTTGGAGAAACTGATTCAAATGCTTCTTTCTGATGATTTGTTTAATCTCATGCCCTGCCATGCACTTGACCAGCTGGACTGTAATTTGAATGGCCAGCAAAAATGGATGTAATAAAAAACAAACAGCTAAAAAAAAATGCAAGAGACCAAAAGTATTTCATTGCAATCTCCCAATTCCTCTTACAAAAATATTGCTAATAATTCTATCTGCAAAGGACTTACATTGCAGGTATAGGTATGCACTATTGATAGCCATATCTTTTATTAAGTATTAATATGGAACAAAAGAACAATACAAGTTAAACATACATTTTAAAAGCTGTCTAAATAATATTAAGGGAACTAATAAGAACAGTATTTTTTTTCTAGGCGGAAGATTAATCTTATTCAAAGTCCATTCTGTTAAAATGGAGCATATGTATATATGGCCTAGTCCTGTTTCCTCAGTGGACAGTTTAAACCCTAGCAATTAATACCTTTCCCGGTAAAGGCAGCCCATGTGGAGAGATGGGCTATGAGTAAACTGTACTCCATCTTTTGGACATGCCTCTGTGAGGTGAGGCCTTTACTAAGGAGTAATGGTTCTAGATGTACTCTGGCTGACTTTGAGATGCAAAGCCCAAGGGACAGCCTGATTCTGCTTTTTGGTTTCCCTTGAAATCCTACCTGAAAGTGCATCCTTCTCTCTGCACGGAAATGAGAGGGACTGGCACCTTGGGATCTACTGTTATGCCTTTAAAATCTGTGAAAGCTGGGGAGCTTTCCATGGTGTGGAGCAAGAAATAACTTTGTTAATGGTGTGGCCAGCTGAAGAAATTATCCACATGCAGGCCCTGCAGGAAGCCAGGCTCACAGGAGCAGTGCCTTTCCTCAAAAAGCCAGGGGAGGAGAGAGGTGTATTGAATACAGGTGAAGGTGGTGATGGAGTTGGTTTCATTGATACTGTCTATCATCACTGGAGATCTCCCTAAAGGATTTCTTATAAGATACTCTGCTAAAACAACTCTTTTGGTGGGAGCAGGGAGGAAGTGTGGGAACGCGGAAACAAAAACCACCACCCCATCTCTTTTCCCAGAGAAGGGAGCCTGAGCATCTCTATCATGCCACACGTTGGAGGCATGGGCTGAGCTCCACTCAGTTTTCCTCCTGTTTTGGCTAACTGTTTGGATTTGTTGATAGGTTTCTGTTGGTATGAATTTGTTGATACTTGCTGATTTACTTCCTGAATTCTGTTCCCTGACTTAATTTGCATAATCCACCTCCATTTCTGAAGGTGAGCTGTTTGTATCAAACTGAGCTCTACAAAGAAATCTTCCTCTTTAGTTGGATGCTAACGTGTGGATTTGGCCTAGCTCATACCTAGTTCATGCTCAGCCTTACCGGGGCAACTTTTGCACTATGTCTTGTGATTTTAGCCTTCTAAAGTAGTGTTGGTGAGGAAAGGACTCAACTAGGACACACCATCTTAATTTAGACTGTTGTAATCTAATTCAAAGCCACTGAACTTCTCAAGACAGAGAGTTTGAGAGTTACAGAGTTTCTGTAATTTTGGTGCTATTCAACTTACAACTGTAACTAGACATGTAACTTTCATCAGCATTTTAAAATAATCAGTCCTCTTTCACACCACTGTTTTCAGTCCTCAGTCCACTGTTCCAATGTATTAACTGGCTGTTCTACTTTTGCTACTACTCATAGCATGCTTCTACTACCATTTGAAGGATGTAATTAGCAATGATGCTTAGTGATTCAATAGTGAGTGTCACCAGAGGACTTTCACATATTTTGCAAACATTAATTCATTTCTATATTTGTTCGATATCTTCTAGTACTTACAAGATTTAAGACTGTACAAGACTGAAATATTGTTATCTGCCCTTCACAGTCGAATAAGTATATTTGATAAAGTGAGATATTCTTAATTCTTATTAAAGTGTGGCTAAAGAGATGCGGATCAAAAGGCACTGTAGAATAATGGAACAAGTCTTTCACATATCCAGTATCTTTTCTGCAATCTACATATTGGATGCATAATTTAATTTTATGGCATTTTTCCAAACTTTGGATAGTCTTTATAATGTAGAATTAAGACTAGGAAATTAATGGTTGTTTAAAGGCAAAGTGTACCTCTCAAAATGTGGAGTATTTTTCTGAAATCTTAAACTGGGATTAAGAAAAAGGCAGTTGTACCCTTTACCGAGTCCCTTTAGTTATAATTCACAGACCCCAAGACACTTCAGGAAGCATTTTGGTACCAGGATGTTGAAAAGAAGATATTCAATATTGTTAGTAAAGAAAGCACCTAAGACACTCAGAACAGCCTACTGTCAGATTCAGATAATTTTATGCCCACCTTGTCTCCCTTCTTCCATTATCTGTGTTTTAAAGGTGAAAAAAGTAATGGTCCAACCTGTACAGTGTTGTGAACTAATCCTGGAGAGCAATATAATCCAAAGCTGTATAGCCAGAACTAACACTTTGGTTCATGTCAGTATTGGGGAATAAGTCTTACTTGCAACTAGTGTGGCACTTTAAGGTAGTTAGAGGTTGACCTTTTTCTGCTTTTAGGGTCTAAACCATATTTAGCAATTTCTGTTATCTTCAGAGAACTAATGGGATTAAACCCTCACATGTGTTGGAGCTCCATGTAGATGAGTGGCAGAGGAACTGAAGATGGCTTGAGTCTCCTTTCTTGGGAGACCCTAGAGCTGGTTATAGCATTCCTAATAGCTCTTTCTACACTGAATTAGAACAAAATAAAGCAAGCAACTCACAAAAAAACCTTTGTTGGGATTATTTAATTAAAAAAGAAATGTAAAATAGCCTGAACTTGCATTTTAAGATATTGCCTCTACATGTCATGTGGAGCATGTTAAGCTGACTTTCCATTAATAGTAGAGCTTCCCTGTGACTGGGGACTTTGAGCTGCAGTATTCTTAATTTTTTTAATGTGTATTTACTGATCCTGTGCAGCCATAGAATCATCGAATGTACTGGGTTGGAAGGGACCTTTAAAGATCATCCAGTCCAATCCCTCATGCAGTGAGCAGGGACACTGTTACTAGATCAGGTTGCTCAGAGCCCCATCAAGCCTGACCTTGAACATCTCCAGGGATGAGGCCTCCACCACCTCTCTAGATGACCTGTTCCAGCGATCTACCACTCTCATATCGAAGAACTTTTTCCTAATATCCAACGTAAATCTACCCTTTTCTAGTTTAAAACCATTACCCCTTGTCCTATCATTACATGCCCTAGTGAACAGCTCTTCACCAGATTTCTTATAGGCACCTTTCAGATATTGGAAGGTTGCTATAAAGTCCTTCCAGAGCCTTCTCTTCTCCAGGCCGAACAACCCCAACTCTCTCAGCCTATCTTCGTAAGAGAGGTGCTCCAGCCCTTTCATCATCTTCGCGGCCCTCCTCTGGACCCGCTCCAGCACTCTGATGTCCTTTTTGTGTTGGGGACTCCAAAGCTGGCCGCAGCTCGACGCAAGTTGCCTTACCCGCAACTCCTCTCTGTAGGAGAGTAATCCCCAAACACTGGTTTACTCGTAAATGTCTTTCAGTTTCCCTGCTCTGCGCACTAAGCACTGTGAGTGACAAGAAGCCCCACTTCGAACACCCGCTCCGCC
>NW_010183940.1:0-2691 GCF_000695765.1 Mesitornis unicolor
GGGGATGCGGGGCTGTGCCTTTTCGGGTGTTTTAGCTGATGGGAGGGTGTTGATTGCCAGTAAAAGCTGCATACACACACCAAGGCAGCCCTAATTAATTAATCCTGCCTCACTAAAGCGTCTCCCAAATCCACTTCATTTTCCCAACACATGCTGACAGCACACGTGTGTTTCCAGACGCCGAGCGCTGCACTCCAGAACACGCTCCGCAAAGGGTTTTCTCCAGCTGCTCTCTGCTCTTCAATAGTTTCAGCTGGAAAACTTCAAAATGAGCTAAGGAAAGGAAAAAGCACAACTATTTCCTCACAAAGTAAAAATCGATCCGGTTTGGGATCACAAAATGCACATGGAGCCTCTGCCGCGATGCAGCTGGTAGCAAAAACAGGGGGTGTCTTCAGGTAAACACCACGGGGACTTTTGGTATTGATTTATAGGCTAAAGAAGATGTTTGCATGGAAAACTACCAGCTGGAAATATACCCTAGCACAAATCCTAAATATTTAGCCTAGAGCTGATTCACTCCCCTTTTCCCTTCCCAAAAACTGGAGATGCTGCCCGTGGCCCAGCACAGAAGCAACCTCCAGGTACCTCAGTGTGGCAAGACCAAGACTTCCCTGCTTCTCTTCCCATTGAATCCAAAGGGCATGAAAGAAATGTGGTTTAAAAAGTATCAGGAAAATAGGGGAATATGCTACAAAGGTGTGGGACGGGCTGGGAGCACTGGATGTGGTCAAGGAAAGTGGCAAGTTACTGGTTTGGTACTGGTTCTTGATAATAAAGACATCAAGGAGTGTCCGTTAGCATCTTCTACACCAACTAATGGTGCTGAAGAAAGTGAATCAGTCTCCAATGTCTAAATCCCACTTAAAGATTAGGGACAGGGACGGGGACCACGGCGGGAGACGGAGATGGGGACCATGGCGGGAGACAGAGAAAGACCAATACACCCAGACCATCCCAGTCTGATCTGAGGTGGGAGACGGGGATGGGGACCATGGCGGATGATGGGGAGACAGAGAAAGACCAATACACCCAGACCATCCCAGTCTGATCTGAGGTGGGAGACGGGGATGGGGACCATGGCGGATGATGGGGAGACAGAGAAAGACCAATACACCCAGACCATCCCAGTCTGATCTGAGGTGGGAGACGGGGATGGGGACCATGGCGGATGATGGCAGGAGACGCAGAAAGACCAATACACCCAGACCATCCCAGTCTGATCTGAGGCGGGAGACGGGGATGGGGACCACGGCAGGAAACAGAGAAAGACCAATACACCCAGTCCATCCCAGTCTGATCTGAGGCGGGAGACGGGGATGGGGACCACAGCGGGAGACAGAGAAAGACCAATACACCCAGTCCATCCCAGTCTCATCTGAGGCGGGGATGGGGACCACAGCGGGACAGAGATAGACCAATACACCCAGTCCATCCCAGTCTCATCTGAACCGGAGCAGATTTTCTGACTGAGGAAGAGGAAGCGATAAAACGCCACCAGTGAAACCAAAGCCCCTGGAGGAGCAGGATCTTCAGGCCAAAAACAACAGGCTGTGACAAAATTATCCGTGCAACCCTACCGTAACGTGGCGAGTCAAGCAAGGCTGCATTCAGAAAGGTCACTGCAAAGAGAAGGGAGCGGCAAGCGGGGTTTGGAGGATGCTGCAGGGGAAAAGACTTCCAAGAATAAGACGGTTAAGGAAAAGGAGCAGCTTTGGATCTTTACACTAAAGGGATATGGTCAATCATTTTGCTCAGGTGATGACAGCCTTAAAAGAGGAAAATAATGGCACAGGAGTGTGAATAATTGCAAATCCTGCAAGGACAGGTACAGGGGGTATGGAGCGGGAGATGAGTTCAGCTGGGGAGTAATGGGTACAAGGAGTCAGGGACAGGGAGGGAGGAAAATCGCATCAACGAAGCCAAGAGAGCGAAGGGAGAGGGAAGAGATGAGCTGTCGGCTTCTTCCCACACGTGAATAATCCCAGCGATACCATTCACCTCCAGAAAAATAAGCTCAAAAACGACGTGTTGTAGAATTAAGGTCTTGAAGCCGGAGTTATCGCGTAACTTTAATAATGGTAACTTTAATTAAGGTGCACAGCGCTGACAAGGGCAGCGCGACGCGTTGAACCCAGGGGATAAACTCTGATTAAGGAGACCAGAGCACAGTTAAGTTGTTGTTTGGTTTGAACCTCAGCAGCTCATCAACTGCAAGCTCGCTGAAAGATGAAATCGTGCCGAGAACTGCAATTATATGGAGGTCATCGGAAAAATCCTCCAAACTCCCCAAGAATTCCAATTCGGGCTGCTCCTCACTTCCCTCTAATGCAGGCAATTAGCCGCCCAAACTGATAATTATGCGTATTTCAGACATTAATTTTCAGTGTCATCTACTAAAGAAAGATTCGGCTTCACCTCCAGTCCCAGCATCGCTACAGGATTCGGAAGTTTGGCTTTTCGCTTTGAAACGCTGGGGGATTGATGCATGAAATGCATTAGGATTACAGGGAACGGAAGAAGCTGAGTAGCCATTCAATTAAACAGCAGGCTCATTTGGAAAGGACCTTTAACATTCCCAAGTCCATACGTATAATTATATGCGTAGTCCATATTTATATATAGGGGTCATAAGCAAGCATCATTATATATAGGGTCTATATGCATAATTATATACAGGGGCCATAAGCA
>NW_010183941.1:0-300 GCF_000695765.1 Mesitornis unicolor
CAGCCACGGGAGGAAGAAAAACAGCTTACAGGCCTTTTGAAAGAGTGCAGGTTGATTTTACTGAATTACCTAAGGTGGGGAGGATAAGATATCCATTGGTAATAGTAGATCATTTAACACAATGTGTAGAAGCTTACCCTGTAGCATGAGCTATGGCACAGATGGTGGTAAAAATTTTTGGAACACTTAATACCAAGATATAGGATAATCCAGCATATTGATTCTGATCAGGGCACACACTTTACTTCTAAAACAATCAAATTATTATGTCAATCATTAGGCATACAGTGGGAATACAAC
>NW_010183941.1:439-1246 GCF_000695765.1 Mesitornis unicolor
TAAGAACTAAGCCACACAGTGAGACTGGATTATCGCCATGTGAAATGTTATATGGCATGCCTTACTCCCAAGGAATGCCTTTGGGAGACAATATAATTGAAGACCATAGCATCCAAAAATATATAATAAGTAATGGAAAAAGATTAAAAGAGTTAAGAGAGATTGGGATGATGGCTCAAACACCACCATTGGGATTTGCAATTCATCAGTTAAAGCCGGGAGATAAATTTCTGATAAAAACGTGGAAAGAAGAAACCCTATCTCCCCTCTGTGGAGGACCTTTTCTTGTTTTCGCAAGTGAAAGGTCCAGTGAAGGAGTGGAGAGTCACATCTGAGCCTAGAGAAACTAAGCTAACCATGAGACGAACTTGAGGAGGCCTTCATCAAGAAACATAAGCTAAGTTGCTGTGGGAATTTCATTGTAACTACTCCTGTAGGCAGGGATATTCTTGAGTAAATACCTATTAAGAAAGGTAATTTGGTAATAACAGAGGATCAATAATGTATTAGTGTATGGGAGGATTGGCAAAAGGGCATACCCTCTTAAGCCCCTGGAGAGGGACTGGCATCAGTGAGTGTCCATTGGGTAAATGGTGTTGTTTATTTTTAAGAGCAAAGTGTTCTAAATGTTTTAAGTATATCATTTCCCCAGGAGGTAGACAAGAGCAATATCTAAGAAACAGGTTAGAGTTTTTGTGCATTCGCTGTGGGACCACCACCCACCTATACAACCTACCATGGGTTAGGTTTTTTTGGGGTTTTTTTGTTGCCAATTTAATCAGGGAGTGTTTCTTGATTAAAGGGGAG
>NW_010183942.1:0-1742 GCF_000695765.1 Mesitornis unicolor
AAATGCAGAGCTGGAGATGTTAAAAAACACCAGGTTTCCGAAAGGATTTGGGTTTGCTCAGTGCTTGGGGTACCAAATGTCATTAAGAAAAAATACAGTGTTTAATAACTCGTTTTGTCGTTAAATGTCAGTGAATGGGACCCCCCCTGCAGTGCTGGATCCCCTCGACCATGGGAAAAAACCCCGATAATTGGGGTTATTTATGGAAGGGAGCTACAATACACAGAAATCTTCCTTCTAATCTATACAGAGCAGCTATAATAGATAGGAATTTGAACTATTACATATATATTAGCTGTAACATATAACAGTCTTGTCTATAATCTCTAAATAGTAGCTATAATATGTAAAAATCTTGTCTATAATGTATAAACAGTAGCTAAATTATAGAGAAATCTTCTCTATAATCAATACATAGTAGCTATAATATAGAAAAGTCTTATTTATAATATATAAATAGTAGCTAAAATACAGATAAATCTTCTCTATAATCAATACATAGCAGCTATAATATATAAAAGTCTGATTTATAATATATTAATAGCTAAAATATAGAGAAATCCTGTCTATAATAATACATAACAACTTAAATATATAAAAATGTTGTCTAAATATATTAATAGGAGCTAAAATACAGAGAAATCTTCTATATAATCAATACATAACAGCTTAAATATATAAAATCTTATCTACATATATAAGTAGTAGCTAAAATATAGAGAAATCGTCTCCATAATCAATACAAAGTAGCTATAATATATAAAAATCTTATCTACAATATAGAAATAGTACCTAAAATATAGAGAAACCTTCTCTATAATCAATACATAATAGCTTAAATACATAAAATCTTATCTATACTATATAAATAGCAGCTAAAATACAGAGAAATCCTGTCTATAATGTATACATAGTGACTATAATAGATTAAAATCTTGTCTAAATATAGAAATAGTAGCTATAATATATAAAAATAGTGTCCATAATCTATACGTAGTAGCTATAATATATAGAAGCCATTTGTAATATATATAGCAGCTATAATATATCAAAATCTTGCCTAAAATATAGACAACTTAGCTAAAAGATATAAAATCTTGCCTGGAATATATACATTTTACCTATAAAAATCTAGAAACTTTATCTGTAATATGTAATAGTAGCTATGTCCAGAAATCTCAGCTAAATACGGACATTTTGGATATAATATATAGAAATCTTTTGTATAATATAGACATGTTGTTCAGCACTGAAATCTCAGGGCAGGTTTGAGTGGTAAAAGATCCCCAAAACCTCTTGTTTCTACCAAAAAAACTTCATTTCCCCCCAAAAAAAACTCATTTCCCCAGAAGAAACCTCATTTCCCCCCAAAAAAACCTCATTTCTCCCCAAAAAAACCTTATTTCCCCCCAAAAAACTCCTCATTTCCCCCCAAAAAAACCTCGTTTCCCCCCAAAAAAACCTCATTTCCCCCCCAGAAAAACCTCATTTCCCCAAAAAAAACCTTATTTCCCCCCAAAAAAACCTCATTTCCCCCCCAGAAAAACCTCATTTCCCCAAAAAACACCTACTTTTCCCCCAAAAAACCTCATTTCCCCAGAAAAAAACTCATTTCCCCCCCAAAAAAACCTCATTTCCTCAGAAAAAACCTCATTTCCCTGGAAAAAAAACCTCATTTCCCCCCCAAAAAACCTCATTTCCCCCCAGAAAAACCTCATTTCCCCCCCAAAAACCCTCATTTC
>NW_010183943.1:0-10310 GCF_000695765.1 Mesitornis unicolor
TAATAATAATAATAATAATAATAATAATAGGCACCAACAACCTATTTTTACTACTTTACAGGTTTAAAAAAACCCACATCATTATCTGATCATAGAGAATCAGTTCTGCAGACATGGTTTCTTACAAAAAAGAACAAATCTCCATTCATTACCTTCACTGCACACTTCAGAGTTTGCTCTTCTACACAGGCCTCTCCTCTACAAGAGACAGCAATTCAGATCGACATTGCTGAAACCTTGAGAAAGTCCTAAACTAGCAGGTAGTGCCATTATTTAAGAATGACAGATGGTTCTCTATGGTTGAAGAAAATTGCTGAGCACTGCAATTCAAAAACCACTGCTAAAGTTGGATGGAGGAACAGGGTCTCCCCATTAGGAAACAGCCACAACATTTATGTGCTTTCTGAAAAGTGCTTTGCTTTTTCATACAGGCCACCAAGAAATTTGAGCCTTCCAATATTTCAACACAGTGTATTAAAAGCCTGCAGATACATATAAAAGTAAGTGAAAAATAAATGACATGAAGATTTGTGATTTTTCTAGATTCAAAATTACATGAAGCTACTGGTAATTTTGAATGTCTTGCTACTGTGACTCCAAAAATCAAAACAGACTACGACAGAGTAACTTAAGGAACCAGAAGGCCCTTTACCAGTCATATGGCTCCTCTACTTTCCTTCTTTTCCCAACTCCTTGCCACACATCATTCCTTAACAATATCTATAGTGAGAAAGAACTCCATGTTATTTCTAGATTTTGCAAACTGACAATTTACAATACATTTTCTAATCTTTTGATTTTGTTCACTGATGGGAGAAGGAGGATCCTCTGTTTTATTTGTGTCCTTTCTGGCGGAGAAACAATAAAAAAAAGAACAGCTCTTTGAGAAGCTTGTGTCAGCTTCATTGTCAAGACAAAGGTCACTGCATTCCTATTCATGATGACCTACAACTGTACCCACTTAAAGACTTCATTATGCCATATTAGAGGGACCTCTTTCTCAAAGGTTTTAATTTAGCTTCATTGTGAGAAGAACAAAACATGCAAGCATCAGAATACAGTGTTAAAATAGGAAAAACTGACTGTTTTAGCTACCAGCAGTCTTACTCCATTTCTCACCCACTATTGTGATGACATGTGTGAAGTATGATTCCCAGAACCATGTAAAACAAAATATGAAACTACTTTTACTCTAAAGAGCCTGTCTAAACTCCAAAAGAAATAATAAATAATATTAAATTACTATTGTAGAAGTAAACCTGGAAAGAAGTTTTAATTAAGAATGCCTAGGAAATAATTAACTTTTAAATGACTTACACATTCCATACAGACTTAACTCTGTACTAAGACCACCAAGTGTACATGTTTACTTGTAGGGTTTGGTGGACCAAGTACATGAACTGCTTCATGATCTAATTTGACCTAACTTTTTAAGGTTGACAGATTTCTTAAGCTAAACAGGTTGAATATTTTTAGTGACACATCTCCATTGATTACTGTTTAATAAACCTCTGAACTAAAGCTGGCCAGACCCAGATAGCAGCATTTTGGCACAGATACTTGCATTTCATTTTCACACAGTGAATCAATACTTGGAAATAGTAGGTCTTCAAAAAAAACCCACAAAAAAACAACTAGGTGTTCTAAGAAATGAAGCTTGCTGTGCTACCTCTCACATTCCCAAATCACTGACTACAGCCCAGCTGCAAAAGCAAGGCCACGTTCTCTCTACCAAGATTGTGTGATTGCCTACTGCCCCTTAATACAGGATGGGGCCATGAGCTTCTACAAGTAAATGTGTCACTGCCAACCTGACCAAATTCCAAGCAGGGAGCTAACACAACATAAATGCCCTCTTCAGCTGCATAAACTAATCCCTATTAGTCTTATTTTTCAGTATTACCAAGCGCTTTCTAAGGCAGCATATTTTTCATTCTAGAGATTCATTTTGTTTCAGAGATAAGGAGATCCATAGGCAAATCTTACCCACCCATATTTAGAACCATAGAATAGTTTTGGTTGGTAAAGACCTTTAAGATCGAGTGTAACCACTGAACCGACCCTCAGTGCGCCACTAGATCATATCCCTAAACACAGCATCTAGGCGTGTTTTAAACACCTCCACAGATGGTGACTCAATCACTTCCCTTCCAATGCCTAATAACCCTTACAGTAAAGAAATTTCTCCTAATATCCAACCTACACCTCCCCTTGCACAACTTGGGGCCGTTACCCCTTGTTCTATCACTAGCTATGAGTAAGAAGAGACTGACCCACCTCGCTACAACCTCCTTTCAGGTAGTTGTAGAGGGTGATAAGGTCTCACCTCAGTCTCCTTTTCTCAAGACTAAAAAAACCACAACAGCAAAACAGGCAAGATGTTTTATTACACATCTGTATACTTCCTCATTATAAGAAAGCAAATTAAAGTGATTGTAAACCTCATCACTCATGGAGTTGCACATGGATTTCCTTGTAAATTCTACTCTTCAGAACAGGTCTCAGTCTGGTTTTATTCCCAGTCACCTCAGAACATAAGATCATCCAAAAATCCTCCCGCCTGTGAGATTTTTTTCCCCCCTCCAAAAAAAAATATTCACAATCTTTGAGCAGAATGAACCATCTTTACCATCATCAATATAATTTCTAGCCATATGCCAGCACCTCCACACTCATGTCCCAGCCAAGACTCTAACCTCCTGTCCACTGGGAACAGCGTACAAGCAGACTGAGTACACACTGTAAAGAGAAATTGTGGGATTAAGAACAACCAGTCCTTTGGCCTTTGAGAAAAACAGTCTGCATTATGGCAGACTGATTACATGATGACACAGTATTTTTTCCGGGTAACACTGCCTTGCTGTTTGTATCCATAACAAATAGGATGACAACACTCAGAGAAGGAAGCAGGGCTATGCTTAATGAAGCTGCTATCTGCAGAACCTGGTTTCACTTGTTGAAGATGCTGGATTTACAGTGAACACAAAGAAAGGGAAAAGACAACCTAGTGACGGAGAGTTCTGAATGTCACCTTAGAGAATTAAATCACCCCATAACTTTGCCGCACAGCTTCTACTTGATTCTAGACAATCAGCTGTTCCACATTTACTAAGCTAGTCAGTATTCCACAACTTCTCTCCACACAAACACAGTCTGAAACAGCAGGGGTCTTGCATGAAGGAACTCGGCTTCAAACAGTGTCAACTAGATAAAATTCTAGTACCCATCCCTCCAAGTCATAGGTATGAAAAGTGAAACTAGGCATACAAAAGTAAATGTTTAGCATCAGTATCCATAAAATCCATAAGATTACAATATCAGTATAAGGATATTAACAAAGAAATTTATTTTCTTTTGTAATGTAGCCAGACATTACTGTCTGTGAGAAAACAAAAAACGTCAAAATAAATCTGGGTTTTAACTGCAAGTGAAAAAGGGGACACAAAAAGTATGTTTAGAACAACTTGGGTAACAAAGTGTATCATAGCTGTTCATATACATCCTGTGTTCCAAATGCTGGGTACAATACTATACCTTATTTTCTTAAGTGTTTGTCCAAAAAAAAAAAGACAAAAATTACCTTAGAAGAGTATTAAAAGTGAAAACCCTAGAGTTTATATAGGAAGTCAGAAAAATTTCAATCTGCGAATATGCAACATACGACCCCATATAGGATACTCTGGAAGAAACTGCCACTTGGACTAACACACCAAACACTTGTAATAGCCTGGTCCGTTATACTGGAGGGGTCATCTTTGGAGATATAGCCACCAAACCTTCAAATCTCTGAATGCAGAAGCATTTTCAAAACCTCTTAATTGATTATTATCAGGTTTTCAAGAACAGTGATTCAACAAGGGACACCCATCCATCTAGTCTAAAGTCCTAGCTTGAGGGAGATGATTCCGATTTGTTTTTAAAGAAGCACGGGATGAAAAGGCCAGTGGAACAAGAAAGCTTTCTTAATCTTATTTTAGGGCTTTAAGCAACCTGGTCTAGTGGGAGGTGTCCCTGCCCATGGCAGGGTGGTTGGACTGGATGATCTTTAAGGTCCCTTTCAACCCAAACCATTCTGTGATTCTATTTTAGGAAGTACATGACCAATCTCTGCAGAAGTTTCCCAGCGAAAGATAGTGTGTCAAGTGTGAGACAGACAAATCCTGGAAAATTCCAGCCCAAATGGCTCAAGCTGTTAGTCAGCAGGGGCTGAAAATAAAATCTTTCATTTTAAAGTGACTTGACTCCCTTCAACACATACAATAAAAAACAGAAAACAGCAAGATAATAACTTACACATTCTCACACTATCTTCTCAGGTATAACAAACATTTCCACAGTAACAACAGCAGCTTCACATAAACACTGATTTCTAGTTGGTGGGGAAAAAAGTAGAAGCATTATTCAGACAAATACAGTTTTCATGCATACAATAAGGGGAGTGGGGGAGACCAAACAATTGAAACAACAGAAAAACACTAATGGAATACATTGAATTATTCCAATATCTTTTCAAGGTCTCCATGAGACATCAAACAGCTTTTCTTCATCAGCAGTCCATGAACTTGAAATGGTATCATATTTTTTACACTTTCTTCATCCCTCTTTCATTTCACCAATTTCTTACTCTAAGATTTCACCCGCTACCCACAAGTCTGTGTCCAATTTAAATAGCTCAGGAACTACTATAGATTTCAGATAGCTCTTCTAGATCATCTGCAGGCAGGTCAGACATGTACTTTTAGTGGCGTGGGGCACACAGACACATTCACAATTCGGGGTACTAGAATGCATTTGTGGGTTACTACTACTTACTCTAGGTAGTTCTTTCTAATATCTAGCAGGCCATACCCTAATTTCTATGCATTTCACAACGTATTCTATTTATCCGTTCTTTAAAGAAAGATAAATTTGAACTCCATATTAAATGAGGAAAAGGCCTAGTTCTGTTCTGTTTAGAAACATTTCTGAACGGCTGCTAAGCAGTGGAAAGAATGAACAGAATTCCAGTAATTTCCCCCTCAGATTTTTCTGAAATTATATCTAGCCAGGTTCCAAATATTAAACAGCATGTTTCATATTTACTTTGGAAAGTTTTCATCCTTATTTGTTTTTTTAGCACATCAACGATTTTTCTCTTGTCCATGTCACTGCCTTGATTCGAATTACTGTCTTCTATCCACTTTACTTTTCAACCAGTTTGAGACTTTCAACACTGCTACTCTTATATTCGCATGCAAGGCTGAATTGAAATACAGATTAAGGAAGTCCACAAAGTATCTTCAGATTGCCGAAAATGCTCTTAAATATTTTCCTATACTACTATTTTTACTAGGCTCTCCTTATAATACAGAAGTTAGAGCAGGAGATAAAAAAACCCCAACAAAACACAAATCAAACAAAAATAAAGATAGAGGACTTTCTAAAAATCTTTACTTTGAGCAAAACTGTATTATATATGTGTCATTCTGGATTCTGAGCAATTACAAAATATCTTTGAAGTTAACAATAGGCAATTCATAAATTTTTAACCAAAATCATATATAAAAGACACAGATTTAAAAAGATGAGGTTGTAAGAACATTTTAACTTAAAGAAATGTTAGTTTTTGCCTTGGAAATGGTTTGACATAGAGTCCTGATTTCTAAAATAGTGCATTCAGATTACCTGACCCAAAAAGAAAATGAAGAAAAGAAGCTGAAAACATGCAAACAAGTTCCATTATTCCTTCTCAAAATTTAATTTCATAACATTTCCTTAATAGGTTCTCAAAAGTGTGACTGTATAATAGAAGTGATATCTTTATGATTTTCTGAATAATGGGTTTTATTAGTATTAAGTTAAAGCAAACAGCCAAGAACAATACATACGCAACTTCTACTACACACAGTATAAAGAATGTAAATTATAACCTCTGTAAAACAAAAGAAAAGGTACTGAAGAAGCCAACACAGTGGTTATGGGCTATTCCATCCCCGATAACAGGCTGGGTTCTGTGTTTAGAGAACAGTTGTTTGCTTATTTGAACTGAAATAGGGTGAAATATATGATCAAGTATAAAGAAAAAGTTAATGGAGTTACATGGATTCTATGAGAACAAACTCTAGATTAGTAAGGAAAAAAAAAGATAGTTCACCTAGTAAAAGAGATTACAAGCGGGCTGAGGTTTCAATTTTTAGTGGTGAGGGACAACGGGAGAAATTACCCAGGATTTTTGTAACAATTTGTTTAATAATACACCACTTTCATAACAGAAGTGTTTTACACTTGCACAATGTTAATAACTTTATTATACATGGAAGCCTGTAATAGGCTGATTACACAATAAGACTGCAAACAACCACTGGTACTTTCCTGACACCAGAAAAGTACGTAAGACTGAAACATCACCAAGAGTACATAAAAAACCATCAGCATAAACATCACCAAAATTACATTAAAAAACTAATCAAAAAATACATTTGCAAAAAGTGGTTTAGAACAGTGCCACTGCCTTTCAGCAGCTTTGAATGGCCACCAGTATTTCTAGCAGGTTTCCGTGGCTCCACAGGCATTAATTAGGATTCACATATAATAAATAATGTACCACAAAATATACATAAAGTAAGGCAATAATTCCAAAGAAAAGTTCTGTTGATATTAACAAGCCACTCAAGTTCTACTTTTGTAGTCGAGGTCATCACCAGAAGCCTTTGATGGAATTGCAGCCTTAGGCCCTAAAAGCCTGCAACGATGAACTGCTGCAAACCCCTGTATCCGTCAAGAGCTCCAGTGACACCACTGGTGCACTACTGGGCACAGGGATCCATGTCAGCTGATCCTGATGCAGGATAGGGGCCTTCGTATGTACAATTGGGAGTATATTATTTCTTATCTCTTACATGGAAACCTTGACATGATTCTAAAACATGTGGGTGTTTACTGTTCATAATCTGATGTCATAAGACATCAGAAAGCACATAATAAGATATGCACTTTCTGGAATGTAAATCTTTTTAAATTCTAGCTATTAAGACAAGGTGAGGGAATGAGCAGGGAAGAAGGGGAAGAAAAGGTGTAAATTAAGGAGGGGAAAAAACCCAAGATCGAGTCCGGAAGAACAACAAAAGAGAGGGAACCTCATACACTAAAAGAATATGGAAAGGGGGAAGAGCAAGAGATTGACTTTTTTGAACCACGTATAATAAATAATGTATCCCAAAAGCATAGCTGGATTACGACTGTAGTTTCAAGTCAGGGTTCTAACAACATGAACCGGACGCGCATGCTTTGTTCTCACCGTTTGTGTCAACAGAACCTCTTTACGGAATTACAGTCTTACACATGAGTTCTGGGGACATTATTGTTTGTATTAAAGCTACCATTCTGGGCTCTTAGTACAGACCCAAGAATATCTGCTCCACCTGCCTGGAATGAGCATCACCTGGAAGAACCGGAATACTTCAAAAATGACGAGATTTAGGTAGCAAATTTCTTTCAGATCAGCCCAAACACAAGAGACAGCAAATTTGAAATGTCATAGATCCCTTCCTCAATAAGCTGAGATATATTTGTCACTATCTGTAAATCGGAAGTTCCAGTACACTAGTGGTGCATAGAATTCCCATGCTTCGTTACACTTTCCTGAGAGTAAAGCAATTAGAATAAACCTTAGTCCTAGGAACAAAGTTAATTTTTTGCATTTTAAACTTTTGGGCTATTCCCTGACAATCTATATAATGTAAATTTGATTGCTAAACATTGTCACTTGAACAAAAACGCTATTTTAATCTATTGATTTTTGATTAAAAACCATAATAAACAGATCTAAAAAAAAAAAATCACACTAACAAAATAAAACTAAATATGAAAAGTTGCATTGAAAGGGCATGTTACATTATTAATAGGACCGTGTAGAAACATTCCAATGGCAGTGTTGTCAAAGTAAAATAAAATTACGTTAAGAAAACCCCATAGCCTGGTTGCAGTCAAGACCTTACCTGTAACTCTGGCTGGTTGGGGTTTTTACTCGTGTACTACATGGCTCACTTACATCAGACATCATATTTGTATACCCTGAGAAATCTGACACTGAAGTCCTTACTCTATGGTCCACTTCTCCATTAGAGTTAGCGATAAAAGTCATTGGCACCCTGCTGCCCGACTTAAACTGAGAACCAAACGCTTGTGCAAAGTTCTCGATCTGGTAGGTTGCTCTAGGCTCTATGTCCTTCTGAGGATCTATCTGGCTAGTTAACTCCTGAGACGGGATCTGAAAGCTCGTTGAGGATTCTAAGTTTTTCTGTTCCTTCTGGCCAGTCAGTTTCTGAGATGTCGACTGGTAGTTAGATGAAGTCTCCAAGTTTTTCTGCGGATCAATGAGATCATCCAGCTCTTGAGAAGGAGTCAACTGTTGATGCGTAGCCTCCAAAGCAGACAAATAAAAGCCTGGCTGAGATCCAAGCAACATCCCAAATGGAGGTTTTGGCAACGCAGTTGGCAATACTGAGGTAACTGATTGGCTGAAGCCACACTCAAGTGGAGATGTAGTGTATATCTGTTTGTCTTGAAACAGTGTGTGGTTATGGAGAGTTGAAGACAAGCTAACAAATTGGAAGCTGGGTCCAAAAGCAAAACCAGTGCTGTTAGTTGTTCTTTCAAAGGCTTGTTGGAGGTATTTGGAGTATTCTTGCAACATACTTGCCTTATCATTTGAAACTGTTTGAGAGTTAGGGCTCAAGTTCTCTTCCTGAACCATCTCTGAATGTTCTCCTGAGCTGTGCAAGTCCACACGCTGTTCAGTTATACTGAAAGGATCATCTTTCTGGCCTTCCGATTTGTGGGAGTACTGGTCCAAAAGGCTCTGTAAGACTTCATCAGGAATACCAGACTTGTCGTGGCAAGACTTTATTTCACTATTTAAAGATGCTGAATCAATAAGAGATAATGGAGCTTCGTTATCCATAACACTAACACCTGCAGACTGGATGACGGACTGCTGGGAAGTCATGTGTCCGACATTAATTGAAAAGGCACTGTTACTGCTTGCAGTTTGTAGGTATCTTCTTTTCTTTGAAAACTGCATGGCATCATCATAATTGCTACTTATTTGACCTGGTTTACCACCTGTACTTTGGAGAAGGCCAATAGTTTCTACACCAGTATTGGCTACTAGGCCTAGAGAGCCACTCTGTTTCCCGGACAGTGGTTTTTGCCCCAAGATATCTGGCAGTGGTGATACAAAATTAAGGTAATTTTTGTCTGCCTGTTTTCTGCTTCCTTTTTTCAAGATCAATTTTGGCACCTTTTTCTGAAGTTCTTCTACACCCGTGCCAACTAGACCACCACTGGAAGACACAATAGGAATATCAACTGCGTAATTTGGCATAGCCACATTACTTGCAACTTGAGATTCAGCTACTTTGCTGCTACACTTATTTCCTTTGTTTTCAGTGGATATACTTTTTGTTTTACTTTTTCTCCTTGAGGAACTTGTATTTCCCTGAGATAATGCAGCCAAGCTACCCATGTTATTTGATGACCCGGGCTCCATTCCAGCACCTGCTTTACCTATGGCTTCACCACATGTTCTTCTGTGCTTCAACAGTCTATCAGTCCTTGAAAAATACTGCTGACAAGTGTCACATTTGTATGGCTTTTCTCCACTATGCGTCCTCTTGTGTCTTTCCATGTGGTACTTCTGGATGAATTTCATGCTACACTGGTCACACCCAAAAGGTTTCTCCCTACTGTGGATCTTCTCATGTCTCTGCAGTAGGTACTTCTGGATGAAACCCATGCTGCACTGGCTGCACTGGAAAGGCCTCTCCCCTGTGTGAATGAGCACATGTCTGCGCAAGTGATAGGAGCTCCTGAAGGCAGCGCTGCAGTGTTCGCAGACATGAGGTTTCTGACTGGGGGATGCAATGGCACCTTCCGCATCTCCCACCAGGGGGGGTTTGGATGAAGCGCTTGGCTTCCGCTTGGCTTTGATTCCCTGAGTTTCTGGCTTTGGCCTCTTTGCCTTCTTGACCTGGGCATCATGCTTTGGCTCACCCGAGCTCCCAGGGGCGCCTTCGCCTCTGCCACTCAGTAACAGGTCTCGGTGGGGATGCTGGTGCAGGTGGTGAAGAAGGCTGAGGTCCTGAATCACACTCTGGCTGGTCCCTTCCCCGCTGCTGCTCCCCAGGCCAGGGGACCTCTCCTCTGTTGCTCCCCCAAAGAGCCCTCCGTAGTGGTGGTGGTGCTGTGGCTGCTGCTGCTCCTCCTCCTCCTGCTCGCTAGGCTTCTCTTGCTTGATGCTCACCAGGGACTGCAGAAAGCCCCAGGGGCTC
>NW_010183944.1:0-4217 GCF_000695765.1 Mesitornis unicolor
GACCTAGCAGGTCCTCAACCAACTCCTCAAGACAGTATACTGTGATATGGAACAATTACATAGAAAATAAAGACACCAGAAATATTACATGCAAATGGCACTGGTGGTACAGATACATCGCTTCCAACATGAAAAGGACACAAATGAGCCAGTTTTCAGTTTTCAGTCTTGTTTCCACTCTGATCTAATCATCCTTAAAAAGGTACCCTTTGTGTTAGACAGCATAAAATCTCATTAAAGAAACAGTCCTCTAATGCATGGATGTCTGTATGGTGGAATATCACACAATTACGTCACACAGACAGGTTGTGTAATATAATATACCATAAATGGCACACTGGAGCCCTGAGTTTTAAGGAACGAACAAAAAATTACCAAGATAGAAATACAATGGAGCCAAAGAGAATGGAAGAATTAGAGCAGTGGAGCAGAGCTGAGGAAAAAAAGTGTGAAGATTAAGGTGGTACAGCAAAATAGAAGACCAACGCTGTAAAGGCTGTTCTCTGGACATCAGTTTTTATTTTGCTTGATGTTTCTCCTCCTTTCTAAAGTCTTTCACTGCATGCTTCCTGCAGCTCACTCTTCTCCCCATAACATCTGAGGAATATTGGAGAGATGAGACCTTGGGATAGTGTGGTACAAAGCATTGGCCCTGCATGGTTCAGAAGGGTATTGGAATGAGTCACTCATCTCTTAAGGTCCATTCCTTTTCCCAGTGCAGTAGTTTCTCAGTTATTTCAGCTCCTGTCAGCTGAACTTCACAGGGCTGTGGAATGGGCAGTTGTCTACTATGAATGAGAATATGGCTATTCTATCATTAAATATTTATTACTGAACAAGAATTTAACAAATGGCTTTGAACCACTAGGAGTATGAACTGAACTCTTTATTAAAAGGGAAAGGTTTACTGTTCCATTGCTAATTGGCTATAAACTCTGGACTCCTAGAAACAAAGCCATTAACAGATGTGATGGATAATTTATAATGGAGGACTTTAATGGACTTCACACTTCGTCAAATGACAAAGTAGGTTAAGTAGGTGGATATAAGATTTTTCCCCACATACTGCACCTGCAATGTGTAAGAACAGACCAACTACTTGAGTTGAAGGGTGTAGTTATAAAGAACATCATAGAAAGTGTTTAAATGAACCTTTTTGTCCTTAGGACTAACAGAGTTATGCTGCTGCTTTCATGACTAAAATGTCATGTTACGTTTCCAAGAAAAAAACTGCAATGTCAGAATGGTTTATATTCTTCAACACAGACTTTTTTTCAAGGAAATATAAAGTTCTTGGATCTCATCTTCCAGGACAAAGAAAAGAACAGTTGTTTGCATTTCACTTGTAACAGAATATATGTATTTCTTGAGACTATTCATATTTCTGCCTAGCCATGGAAAGATAGACTGATCTCCATAAGACTTTTCTCTTTTTTTCCAGTATTACCTTTCAAAACCTTAAAACCTGAGAGCAATCGTCAGTGCTTAAATATCTTCTGCATCAGCAGTTCTGTCTCCACTGAACTACAAATCTTTGGGCTGATGGGTGACTGCTTCATCATTGATGTCCTTTCAACAGGGCAGATATGGTGCACTATAACAGAGAGGTCTAAGCTAGTATTTCTGGTGCAGGGCAATAGGTAGTATATTTCTAGAGAACACACAACAGAAATAATGTGGTATCTTGCATATATTAGAAAAAAGTCTCATAAAAGGTACAAGCTATGAAACAGCAAAGTATTCTAATAACAATTTGAGAACCTAAGCCTACTGTCATACTAGATTAGAATCTCCTATGGGAAATACATTTATTTTAGAATAAACACTTGACAGAAAGTCTCAATTAAATTTTAACACTGCTATTTTTGTTGGTAAATTTGCATTGCTTCAGGTTAGAATATTGAAAGTGAAAAAGAAGATTTTAAAAAATCCTAATGCAAGTGGATACAGTGAGTTCTGACCGACATCTTGGACCCTGTAGACTCTGTTATAACATATGAGATTTTACTATCACTCACATAAGCAATTAAATACAAAATTCCTCGATTCACATTGATACTCCTAGCAGCTGTTGTAAAAGTATTCACTGATACGCAGATATTCCTCTCTAATCCCCTGCATAAGCCTTGTAGCCATGGAGGGCTTTGTAGAGTCAGCACAAATCAATGCATCTCATTTAATTAATGCTAAAGGGGGAAATAATCTCACACTAATAAGGCAGCAGACAAACAATCCTGGACTGGTTGACTGTGCCTAAGGTCTTAACAGTAAACTGACATGAATTAAGAAGGGTAATATGACCTATATAAAAATGCTGCATCTGTCTGCCATGCTACTATGTTTGCCTTCACCATCCGCACATAAACACAACCACTGATTAGCTTATGTGGGTCATGATTCATAACTGATATATGATGAAGGAAAACTAAATATTGAAAAGTAAATAGTGTGGTTCATAAGCATGACAGTGGCCTCCTTTTGATTTTTCTGTTATGAGAATTCCAAGGTACAGTATATAGGGACCACAAAGAGACCCTCTTTCAATTTTTTTCAGAAATACACTGAAACAGATTGTTGGCAGACACATGTCATCATCCACAGAGCTCTAGTATGCTAGTGATGACAGGGATAAAGCTATGAAATAAAACTGCTGCTTTTCTAATTGGAAAAAACCTCTCACATTTTACCATCAAGCAAACTATACATTTTTGTATCTTCCCAGTAAAATTACTTATGTAGTACTGAAACAAAGCAGGAACCAGAAAAAGGACAATTTAGGTATCTTCCATTAAGGAAAACAGGTAAACAACAGCTCAGCTACCACATTTCACTGACATTACCACATCTGCTGACAACTGTCAGCTGCTAGCTCCTGCCCACACTCCATAGAACTGGTATGGCTGAAAAATACCAGTGGCAGATTATTTCAAACGGCTGCTGAATGGTGCTCACTCTTTCACCAGTAAATTTAGCTCAAATTTGAAAGAAAATATTTTGAAAATAAAAATCAAAATATTAGGCATATATAATGCTGAAAAAACCCCACAGATAAAAAATAAAATAAGGAAAAAAACCACCCTGTCCCTCTGCAGCTGAAACTCAGGTCTATTTTCAGCTGTTAGTTTGGGACTTCTTTTGAAGCACCTCTTAAGCTACCTAAAGCTGAGGACCCTCTTCAGAAGGAGTCTGCCCTCTGCTTCTCCAGTGGTTTAACCTAGCAGTAATAACAGATTTATTTAGACATTTTTTGCCTTTCCTTTTTTGTTAAGGTCATCCCAGTCTTTTTGAGAAACCTGCATCCAAAATTTCAAAGATTATTGCGAGAATCCTATTATGAGTCTAGTAATTTAGGGCCTTCCTTGTGTTGCACACTTACTTTAGCTCCTCAGTGTCTGTGAAACTGTTACTTAACTGTCCTCAAACCTTTTGAAAGTGAGATGGGTCAAGCAGTAAATAAAGCTCTGAAGTATTTATTCTTCTGGTCCTGTTTACCTTTTCATTCCTGAGCAAGTCAACTGAATTGTGATTATAAGCACAGAACATTTTGCAAAACAAACAGCTTATGAATTTTTTGGCACTGCAAAGCAGGTCTGTCTTCTGATTCTTCCCACTCAAAGCAGCATGACTTGCAACACTGACCTGTTCCTGGCCTCATAAATTTACATGGCAGTATTTACATAAAACTTTTGTCAGCCTCGCAATCTGAGTTTCTTGTAGCACTTTTGTATATCACACAACATATCCCATGATATATTAATAACATCAATGTGGGTGCAGTTTGTCCCTCTTGTCAGATTTAAAGGGTGTTGTCAGAGCTGCAGGAGGACAATTATCCCCATTTCCCACATCACGACCTCATAGACTCAGGAGATAACAAAATTTCAAGTTAAAGTACGATACCACAAAGGAAACATTAAATAATGGTCTTAAATTAAATTAACAGTCTTAAATTAATGGTCTTTAATTAATGGACTTAAATTAATAGACATTAAATAATGGTCTTGACTTTTCTCCTAGTCCAAGCTAATTTGCCAAACATATCCCTTAAAAACTGCAATTACATACTATACTGCTTGGGAAAGAAGTTACAGACCCACAGCAACTAACAGTATAATAGATTTCTGAATAAAGCACATAGCATAGCAGACAAACTGGACTCCTCCTTTGGATCAGTTACAAAATTAGTGAAAAATTCAGTAGTATTATTTCTGTAGGGA
>NW_010183944.1:4248-15081 GCF_000695765.1 Mesitornis unicolor
CAACTCTGATAGAATTTGGAAAAATAACCAAAGCAGGATTGAATTATGAGTCTTGTCAAGTTTAGCTGAAAAACTAAAAGCAGATTGATGGGAAACTACAAGGCACTTTTATTTCCTAGCAGGTGGGTAACTATTGTGATACCACAGAAGTCCCTTGTTGATTTAGCATAATATAGCTTTTATGTTTGTTCTTAAAGAAAAAAAAGCAAACAGCACACAGAAATCTAGAGATGATGCCAAACTGAAGAACTGTCATACACCAAGGACATGAAAATAACAAGAAAAACATCATAAATGCTGGCAAAATATAAAATAAGATTTAACTGGCAAAACAGCAGTTTATACATGTGGAGAAAAATAAAGCAAATCATCAGAATGTAATCCATGAATACAAAGCAGATACTCAGAAAAGGCAGCAAACATATACTGAAATCAGATTGAAACATCTATATAATTTGTTCTAGTCCCCTTGTATTTGCAAAAGTACACTAAACCTGGAAAAGTGCTGAAGGCAGACAATAAATTAGGCAAGCCTCAAAAATAATCTGTACTATATGTATGTACAACATCCATCAATAATAGATTTTTGTCCTAGAAGAGCTACTGGAAAGGAAACCAGTATTTTAGTGACATATTCCTCAGCAGCAGTTTAATTCCTTACCATCACAGTCAGGTTAGATATCTCATTCCCTGTACACCTGAAATTCCTGTCAAGCAATGTTTGGAAGTGCAAGGAATGCAGGATTAATTCAACAGCAACTCCAAGCTCCATCTTTATCTGCCCATGCACTACACCATGGACCAAGATAAAGGTACTCTCTCTCTCAAATGGAACCGATGGGAAAACACACACAGATGCCTTGGGGTTCACTGTCAAAACCAGGTAACAAAATGGGGGCAAGGGGAGGACAGAATCAGAGAATCAGACACCTAAATAATGATGTCCCTGCTCACTGCAGGGGGATTGGACTAGATGACCTCTAAAAGTCCCTTCCAACCCAAAGCATTCTATGTTTAAACTGATCCAGAGAGAAAGAATCCAAAACAAAATAACCCAAAACCCAAAGGGTTCAGGCTTCCCAACCTACAATATATATAGTAATGACTCACAAACATTTCCAGTTTACAAGGAGAGCTAAAAGAGACTTCAAATCTCCCTTGAGAAAAATGGGGTGGAACTGCAGAAAATAAAAACCAAAACAAAGAATGCTGTATTGTGTTTTGGGAAGTTTGTCTCTGGAGCCTGCTAGTGCTAATAGCATGTAAATGGTAGCTTTGGGTATAGAAGGTACAATAACAATATACTGTTAGTAGCTTTTCCGCTGGGTTATTATTCATTGCGGTCACTGTGAGCGTAGGTGACATTCACTGATAAAATCTATTAGATTAGAAATTGCTATCATGAAGAGTTATCACAGGGCAAACAAAAATGGTTGAGAATATCCTTTTTTCCCATTTTTTATTCCTCTTTTATATGTCTCTCTGATTTCTGCAGTTGAATTGCATCTCAATGTGCACTGCCAGGGCTTTAAAGTAGCTACTCCCATGCTTGTTCTAGACAAAGAAAGAGTTCCCACCTTTTTTTTCAACCTACCTCAAGCAGCACGTTACTACATTACCATACCACAATACAATTTGCTCTTGGACAGACAGATTCTACCCGCAAAACCTGACAGTGCCCATCCTACAGGCTAGCAAAAACTGACTGGTAGCAGGCCATCAATTCCTCTAGTTTTCCATGGATTTAAGTTCTTTTATAATTTTCCACTTTTCAAAGGTCACTCTGGACTTAATGCTGAAAGAATACTAATTTCTAACAGTGTCACATAAAGTATAAAAAAAATCAACAAGGAAAAAGTTTCAGTTCTGTATTTTATAACGGTGTCTTCTGAACAATTCAGATTGTTCTGTGACTTTCTTCCATGTTCCCTATCAGCTTACTAAGGAGCTTTCTAATTCGCTCAGGACAACTACCCAGCCCAGGCAGATCTGTGCTCACGCAACTGCTGGTCATTAGAGGCAGCTGCATCTCTATGATGGCAAACATCTCTAAGATGGCAAGTGGTCCTGGCCAGGCTAAGCAAGTATAGCATGTCCTCTTCAGACTACACAAAAGAACAAAACTAAATATTTGTGGACTGCAACCCAGAACAAACAGCTAAGAACAGAATTAAAGAACATGCTCAGAGTAGAAAGAAAAATTTCCTGTCCCATGCAAGTTTAGGATTTAGACTTTGTCATTCAGTTGTATTTATGCAAACTTATATTTCAGTATGAGTTAACTACAGCAAAAGATGAACTTGAATAAAAATAAGTATGTGAGAAAATTCTTCACAAAATTATGTTCCAGTTTTACTTTGAGGTATTAAGCTGAATGCTCACATTCCTATCGAATTACAAAGATGTGCTACAGCTTGGCATAAATCCATTATCTATTGAGTTTCTAATTTATCATAGCTGCAAACAGGAATTAATAGTGCTAATTAAAATCCCCTTAAGTAATTCAATTTCTTTGATTAGCTATTTTAACATTATCCAAGTAAATAAGTGAAATTTCTGTTATCTCAATTTAACAGTATAAAGTACAATACATATACAAATTAAACTCACATTGACCTTTTAATGGCACTGAGACTAAAGCCAGCTTTTCATACCAATACAATTTTGCACTGCAAGCAGGAAACCAAATGAACAGAAAAACCTCAATTATGTAAATTAACACGTTACTGGCACACTGAAAATCAGAAAGTGCCAGTTTTGATCCTCACACTATAGACGCATCCACCTTAGGAAGGAACACTGCTCCCTCTAGGAGCAATGTGAGTACAAAGAATATAAAGTCTTCAAACATCCCAGTTTTACACATGACAGAATTACACAGAGAAAATGTGCTGTCAAACTTAGGTCAATGCATACCTGTTAAGGTGCTGAAGAGAAAATGGTAGAGATAAGGCAATTTAAGGAGATTAAAGCAATCTAAAGAATCTGTGGAAATAATGTCAGCCTTTCAAAAACAGCCCTGCTGTCCCTGTTGATTTTTTTGAGGTTCTAACCCTTCTAAATTGCTTTATTCTCAAGTTTACAGGTACAGTTATTAAAAAAAAGTCAAACAACAAGACAACAAAAGATTTTACTTTTATCTATTAAAATACATAGTTAGTACTTTACCATGATGTTACTTTTAAATATTACACTGTAGCAATCAGTAAAAATTAAGTTTACTATTTTGTGAGTCAACAAAATCATGCTGCGTTTGAAGGTATCTTGGGATAAAATGACGTTTAAGCAATACGTATTAATTTGCTAATTCTAACTGTACACATATTATGTTAAATAAAATAAAGCAGATAAGTGAACAGATGAAAGTCAAGAGGTTTCTAAATACCGTGACTGTTGCATCGTGATGTTTCCACAAGTCGATTGTTTTGGTCATAGCATGCCATGGCCTGGTAACGATAGCCTTGTCCACATTCCTTAATGTCTCCTTGTACCTTCATTCCCAGCAATACTTCCAGCTTACCCTCTGGTAAAATACAGTCTGACCAGTTTCCCACAGGCTGAGCGCTGTACTTGTCACATGGACAAAACTGATTCTCAATTAGAGGATACAACTGGGAATTTTTGCATTTCTCCCTTTTCTTACTTTTTCCTAAAAAGAGGAAATAAATATTTTAGAAAGTTTGTATTAGTTTATATCTCCTCAAAAATTTCATTTAGACTTCTGTAACTAATGTTTGCAATCAAATACATATGCCTAAAACTAGTTAAATTAATCTTTATACATTCAGGTTAGTGACTTGAATTTCTGAAGTAATGGATGCCTACAATTTGCATAAAGGCAACATACTTTAAAATAAAACCATATATTTATCTTTACTTTGGATGAAAGTGCTTGAGGAGTACATTTTGAAAAAAGTCACCAAACAAATATACCCTTTTCCCCCCATTTCATTATTTCTGGATAAAACTTTCTCAAGTTGAAGGAAATTGCAGAAGGAAGTAACATGCATCTTTGCTAAAGTAATACCTTCTTTCAAAATGTCAGAATCCTTTAGTTTCATCACCTGCTATTGTACGTTTGTTAAAAATTACCAGTCTTCCATCCAGCAGATTAAGCTGCTTTTGTAAATTTGTTTCTTTTCAAATCTCTTCTTGTTTTCCTTCCCCAGCTGGAGCATAGCCATTCACTTACCTTCAACTTTCTGATAAATCTGTTTTTAATATTCTCTTTGGTAAAGTTTGCTTGGTTTTTCTTTCCATACTAGACAGCTCATATATATTAATGTAGAAGTCTTTGGAAAAGAAGTTTTTAAAATGCCTGTTACCTAGAGATTACTGTAAATTAACATTCTGTAGTATTTTCCTTGCTATTCAAAACAAGGCACTGGACACAACTTTGCAGCACCCTTACTGCTTGTATTTACTACTGCCTTCATTTAGAATAGAAAAAAGGTACCTGAAGAAAAGTTTATCTTTCTTTTGACAACACAATTTCATACTAAAAATACACTTCTCCTCCTCCTCATTTTCACCATCAATAAATATGAATTCACTCCGAGTTAGCTTTACATGTTAGCCTGGGTAGCACATTGGCACAGAGAATACACCCAGCACATATCACAGCCTTAGCAAGTTTGAAGGGGTAACTTAAGTCAGGACAGGGAAGTATCTCAACGTGTTAATAGTGTGGGAAGAGAATACGTTCTTTCTTTCTTTGTTTTTAAAATTTTAGGGTTAGGGTTACTTTTTTTCCCTTGTGGAAGCAAAGCTAGCATAAAGTTCACTGGAGTTATAAGACAGCAACAGTGAGCCTTCTTGAAGATCATGCATTATTCATTGTCCACAGGTCTTCTGATTTACAGGGAGAAGGAGTGGAGGATAGGGTTTGGATCCTATCACATTCTTTCTGAGGCTGCTAATGGGCACCCCACTTGGTTAGCTTTCCTCTACCACAGACAATACCGACTAATTGGCAAACAGTGCTGTGACAGAGGCCAAGTCTCACTTTTGAGGTTTCAGTTATAATTTAGAAGCAGAAGATGTGTTGGTTTTTTTTCTTCATTTAATGGAGAATAAATAAAAAATAAAAAAAAACCAACAGATTAAAAAGCAGTTGAAGAAAAAAAATGTTTTTAAATGGAAGGTTGTTGATCACGTGGAACAAGGAAAAGTTTGTGGCAAGGGGTTGGACAACATTGGAAAACTTTTTTATTCTGTTAACTAATACCTCAAGAGGTTTTAAAGGACACAAAGTAAGATCATTCTTAATTGTGTCAAGAAATAAGGCAGAAAATTAAGCAACATATTGTGTCATGTGGTGATCCGAGCAGCTGGATGAAAGTAATAGAAGAATGGAGAACACAAAGAACTTGAAAAGCAAATATTCAGCCAGGGAAAGGACAGGATTGATCACAGATCTGACATTCAAGACTGCAGCTAAGGAGGTTCTAAAGAAGCGAACCAAAGCTAAAGACTAAAAATGATGATCTACAGCAAGAGGCTGAAAAGCACTCAGCTGCTGTAGTAATTCTAATGCACCATGCAAAAGGGAAGTCCTGGTGTAACCAAGACCAGAAGTAGGAAGAGGAATGCAGTTGGGTTCACACCATATCTTGTTAAGGAGGGATGGTTGTTGACTAGTCTGTCACCTACTTGGGAAAAAAAAAAAGGAAAAAAAAAGAAGCAGTTTCATTAGATTTCTTATTAAGACATTTTGCTATTGGAAGCTCCAGGGAAATTTCAACAAGATTTTTTTTCTCAATTACAGTTCAGTGTAAAAAAACAAAACAAAGAAACAAACAAAAACTCCAAAGGAAACAGACCCGACTGAATTTGGTGAAAATTCAATCTGGTCAGACAATGCTGGCAAGATACAGCTTGTGCATGGAATCATGGCTGCCGAGGAATCAAAACAAGTTACAGACCTGTTCCTTAAACTCTTAACTCAGAAAACAGACATAAATCAAGAAAATGCAAAAAATTAATAGGGTCTGTGGCCACTCTGGTTTTCATTATCAGTTTTTGAAATCTATTTTTTTGTCTTAGTAGAATTAAACTTATTTAACCTTATTTGGGACTGAAAGTGATTTAAGAGTCATGTGAAGAGAAGAAATTCCCTACCCCAGGACTTCGCTGAGTGTCTCACACTATCTACACTATGTTAAAGACCCCAAGGTCTTTGGCTTTTTACACCATTAAGCCAAGCAGTTAGTGTGTGTGAGTTACATGCTTTTCAACATTGACTAAATTACCCAACAATTGCCTGAAAACTATCAGTAAAATAAAGTTTAAGGAAAAAAAAAAGCTTTTTAAAAAAATATTTTCATATTTTAAGCTGTAACTCAGAGAAATTGCTTGAGAGTGTAACCTCAAATATTTGTCTCTCATATTTGTTAAATGCTTAGCACAAATAGATAATTCTGTACAAATGATAAACCATAAAGTAGCAACCTTCCTGACCTCTTTGTGCACAGAAGCAGGCTGCAGAATCAGGGTTTGGAATAAATACGATATGAAAACCTTTTAAATAGCAAACTATTGTGCCCCTTTTGGTGAAAAGATAACACAGGGCTCAACAAAAATCCAAGTAAAGATTTTTTTTTTTATTTTATTTCCTTAGACTGGATCAGATTGTTGGTTACTTATGCTGCATTATATTTTTCACCACCCTGGAACTACAGCCAATGCTGACTTGCCTATCAGGAACAGAAATGGTAGAAATAGTCGGCTTTGCAATTTACTATATGCGCTCCATGTAGAAGAAATCATGGCCTCCTATGTTGACCCATCTTCTCTGTAGCCACTGCCCCTGATCAAGAGTCTGATACATATGAAAGGAGTTTGTTCTCCTGAGGGGTTAGTTTTTGTTCCACCAACAGTATATAGAGCATGACAGTGACATTGGGTGTGATTTCTGCCACGAGGACAAACTTTGCTTGCTTGTCATATGGGAACCTCAGAACCATGCAGATTTTAATCAAAACAGTAGCAACAATTAATAAAAGATGCATTGTTTTTCTGGCTACTCTTACCAACAAGAGTGCGTTTTCTTGTCCTGACTCCTCCACAGTCCCCATTACAGGAAGAAAATTTGGACCAGTTCGTAAACTGACAGTCATCTTGGCAGGGAATCTGGCACGTCTGTGTTAAGGATGGTAATGGGCCAGAGTATTTAAGGCACTCAATGATGTCAGCCTGTCCTCCATCTTGTCTGCGACACGTAATTGCTGGAGGCAAAAAGGGAGGGAGTTTAATTCAGCATTTTTTTTCATGAATGCCTCTATTCAATTAAATAAGTCTATAATATTCTACCACAAAATCACATGGAAAGCCTAGAAGAGTTATACAACAACAAAATATTTGTAATCATGAAAAATGAATACATTTGATATTTCTGACTTTTTTGAGATTCTGTTTAAATACAATATTTATCAGGATTTATCAGGAAAAAAATATCTTACAGACAACCTTAAATATTATAAAGGTTGCACCATGTTATCCACACCTGTTATATTATTTTTCACATTATCATTTTTCCTAGAGATACAGCCTATAACTCAGACATTAAAAAGCTTGCAATGCCGTTTTAAGTAGCTAAATACTGTATAAGCTATAAAGTTGTATCAACTGCATAAATTTTAGAAAAGGGGACAGATATAAAATTTAGAAACGTATTTGAGTTTTTGTTACCACTTAACCACCCACAATGGTATTGCTGCCTTATGTTCTTCAGCAATTTTTGGTCTTCTAAAAGGGTTGAAGGACCAAGCATGTTTGCTAGGGCGGGAGTATCAGCCAATAGGGTTACAATGTTTTATACCAGGATAGCCATATCCTGAATCAAAACTTATAATAAGAAAATAGTTTCTTAAGAAAACTTCAGGTAGCAGAAAAAGAAGATGCTGGAAAATAACAATTTACAAAGAACAAGGCTCTTTCATTAATACAGTATTTAATAATGCTCTATTATTGTTATTAATGGATTTTTTTAACATAGTTGCTTATCTATTATTCTAACCTAAGCCTCAGTAAATCTAATTTTATTTCCTTGCCTGAAACAACATAAAACTTATTATGCAGTAAAAAGATTGGAAACTTCTAGTTGTTTACACAATAGAATTATATTTATGCTTCTTGGCATCTGACAGCACAGAGTTTATGCAGTATCTCATGACTGTGAAAGTAATTTGGGTCACCAATTGTGTAACAATGCATCCAAACACAATATATCATCCTGTATACATATGAAAGAAAATAATGTTTTATATTATACTCCATTCCATAATTTAACCATAGCATTTCAATTGTACTGACAATAATAATTTTATTGGTATGTGAATTGAAAAAAAAAGTAAATTTTACTAACAAAACTATTATGGTATAATCAAGTTCAACTGTTGAAGAAAAAAGGGGTTTCAAAATAAACCAGAAAACTGGCTATAAGGTAAATATAAAGGTAAATTCATAGTCCTAAACTAAATTTCTACCTCATAATGATTGTAGAAAGCTGAACTTGATGACCCATGCAGTCCATTTCATCATGTGCTTACTAAAACATATCTAAAGGTCCCAAGTGAATTGTTTTTGCTACATCTCCGTGGTAAAACGTCGTAAAAGGGAAGAGGGTTTGTTTTACCAGAAATGCTAAGCAAACAACTTTCTTGATCCTTGACTGCCCTTTGGAGTAAGGCTGCCAGCACTGTTTGTAACAGGCTCAGTACTGCATTAAGTTGTGCTTATTGGGTGACTGACCAGCTGTACATTGTCTAATGCAATTATTCTGTCAAATCCCGTTATTAATGGTGTAGTTTACTTGAGGAAACTTTTTTTCCCTCCAATATAATTATAGTGCTTCAATGAGCAAAACAAAATATCTGAAAATTGAAAATTCATACAACTATTTTAGGGATGTGGCAACTGTACATACTACAGAATTTCTAGAATTACACAAATCTTTTGGAAAAACATAAATCGAACCAGTGTCTTCCAATACAAGCCTAGGCTACAATATTGGATTCCTGTGAGATACTGTTCTATGCTAATAACACACATGGGTTTCCCTGAGGTTAAAACACAGTTCAGACTAATTCTACCATGTGGAAATTCACAGAGGTCAAACCTAAATCCTCCGTCTTGAGTTTGACCTTGGTATGCGCATGCAACAGGAAAACTAATTGCATTATCTTCACCCTATTCTCAGGGAGATACAGGTCACCACTTTTAGCAATGAAAACTTTACTCAGCCAAGAGCTAAAAGATGGTCCACTGATTAACCGAATAACTTTTAATAACCTTCTTCAAAAGTTTAATACCCATTTTAGATACTGCCTCTCCATCTAGTCCTTTGATAGTCCATTGCCTGGCAAGTTGCTAAACACCACACAGCAACAGGCTTACTCCCTCTATCCCCAGTGGGGTAGGGGAGAGAATCTGAAGAGTAAAAGTGGAAAAAGTCATGGGTTTGAGATAAAGACAATTTAATAACTAAAATAAACCAAATTGAAATAGTAAAAATAATTAACTGTTATAAGAAAAGGAGCAATGACAATAAAGTAACCACAGTTATACTCAGCTCACAAACAGCAGTTGCTGGCCATGTGCCAATGAAAACACGACAAGGGAAGAGTAAGCCACAGCGACCGAATTAGCTAGACATGGAGACAGCAGCCATGCAAAGAAGAGGGCCATCACTAGCAAACTCCCCAGTTTATAATGAGTGTGATGTTTATGGTATGGAATACATTTTGATATATTCTATTGGCCAGCTTGGATCACACTCAGGTCATCCATCTCAGAAAACCCTGGGCTTAGGCTTCCCCTCATCTTCTTGTGCACAGCAGAAAAAAAAAATAAAAATAAAAAAAATACAACAACCCCCCCCCACCCAAAACCAAAACCAAAACTAAACCCAAACAAAAAAAACCAACCAAACAACCAAACAACCAACCCACAAAAAAAAACCCCAACTAAACAACCAACCAAACCAAAAGACACTAGGAGCCAGGTGCAGGCAAATATTGAGAAACAGTGCTTGAGTTGTTGTAAACACTACACTGTTATCAACATTCTTCTTAGCCTGAATTCAAAACAAACTCTCACTAACTACTATGAGGAAAATAACTCTATCCCAGCTATAGCCATAATACCAATTTGTTTTCACTAAATCAGACACTGCAATTCTCTCAGAAATGCAGCTCTGCTCAACAGAAAAAATGGAATTCTACAACTCAATCCCAGTAAAACCAGGACAGCAATAAACTTTGTACATTGAAGAATATACTTTCTTTCTAGCTAAACTGAGTTTTTCTAAAGCCAATATTCATACTCTCAGCTTTCTTGGTTATTAAACATTACTTTGTGGGCAGCTATCCACTCTCTCATAAATTTTTTCAGACTCATATTAGTGCATCTAATTTACATCAAGCAGACCCAGGTGAGAAACTCCCCCAAGGATTAATGCTTTCGTTTTGTTTTACAGTTGTACTGTAGTGATCAAAGCAGGAAAACATTCTTGAGACCACAATATTTCACCTTAATAACAACACAAATTAGAGGACAGCTTGGCATAACAAATCGGTTCCTGAATCTTAATTTTCACAATGTCTGCCCATAACTATTCATGTTACTTTGAGGTTGATGCAACCTGGATGATTTGCTTTATATTCCATTTTCCTATTTTATTCTCTAGATTCAAGTACCAGTTTGAAAGGTTTATACTTCTTGTGACTGTTGAAGAGTGGATATTTTTCCATTACTTAATGTAGGGATTTTGACAACTGTATATATTTCACTAATACATTACTTTCACACACAGAATCACACAGAATCGCTCAG
>NW_010183945.1:0-2433 GCF_000695765.1 Mesitornis unicolor
ACTGGCCCCAGAACTGAGCCCTGGGGAACACAGTCCTAAGTCTGCATATACCAAATAACCTCTTGAAATTAAACTGTGGTCCTTGGGAAAGGTGTCTGTGAGGAGGAATTTGGGTGGTGAGGTGGGTTAGCGATGCAATGGCTCCGGTTTCCTGCGGTGCTTAGGGTTTCTCACCTTCAGGCTGTGGGTGATGGTTCGTCTGCTCTGGGGCATGCTCGGGGTGGTGGCTGTGAGCTGGGTTCTCCCCTTTGGTTTTCTCTGGAAGATCAACGCGAGCGGCTGGGCCTTTCGGTTCCTGCTCCACACTTGTGATCACTTCTGAAATCGGAGTGTGAAAAATAAGAATTCCTATTACTTTTACTTAAGCAAGAGAAAAATCACTTCTTCGCCTCACTCTTCCACAAGAAAGGAAAGGTTTTCCTCACTTTCAGAGCAGTGGTAATCTGCTTTTTAGGACCACTTTCCACCTGAAAGCCTAAGTGTTCTGCTAAAGCAAACCTGCCTGCGCACTCTGGTGTCCACTCTTTCATTCTCCCACCCGTGCCCCTCCGTTACTGCATTTGAGAAGGGGTTTTTATCACAACTTCTCTCTTTTGAAATGTATTCCTAGCATTCAACTGAAGAAATAAACCAGAAAACATCTCACTCCAGCTCCTTCTGGCATCAGTCCATGCACACTGCCCCTGCCCAGGATTATTCGCCGTATTTTGACAGTAATTTTCTCCCCAGAAGGAGGGTGTCCTCTGAGAAATCCATGCAGCACAGAAAATCTACTGGCCACCACAGGGAGAAAATACCATCATCTTAACTACTAAAAGAAGATGCTTTATATTTGACAGTTTGTTTATACTTAGGACTGCTTAGAGACACGGTTTTGTGGTGGACAAGTTATGGTTGGACTCAATGATCTTAAAAGTCCTTTTCAATCAAATAATGCCACGATTTTGTGACAACCGTGCATCTGTAGCCACCACCATGGGCTACCAGGAGTGCCGTGGCCTTCTCACACCACTCACCATGGTCCTTCAAGCCTGCATGAAGCTTTCAGGCCCACATCTCACCTGCAGGAGCCTTGTCGAAGGGCGACTTGTCCTGCCCAGCACAGGACTCCGATGGCTTTAGCTCTTCAGACGCAGCAGCCTTGGTGTCAGCTGCAGAGACAGGGTTGGCTCCTGGAGAGGCAAACCCAGAGTCCACGGCAGGAAGAGGTTTGGTTTCTGCTCCAGGAGCAAACCCAGCATCCATGGCGTGGTGACGGTTGACTTCTGCTGCAGGGGCAAACTCCAGATTTGCAGCATGAGGAGATTTAGAATCTGCTGCTGGGGCAAACTCAAAACCCATAGGATGGTGAGATCCCAGATCTGCTGCAGGGGCAAACTCAAAACCCATAGGGTAGTGAGATCCCAGATCTGCTGCTGGAGCAAACTCAAAACCCATAGGATGGTGAGATCCCACATGGGCTGCTGGAGCAAACTCAAAACCCATAGGATGGTGGGATCCCATATCTGCTGCAGGGGCAAACTCAAAACCCATAGGATGGTGAGATCCCACATTTGCTGCTGGGGCATATCCCAAATCCACAGCATGGTGAGATCCCACATCTTCTGCTGGGGCAAACTCCAAATCCATCGTGCAATGGGATGCAGCATCTGCTGCTGGGAGGAAGCCAGTGTCCGCTGGGGTGGGAGCAGCGTTGGTGGCAGCAGGAGGGTTGATTTCGGGTGCAGGAGCAAACCCAACATCCACGGCCTGGAAAGGGTTGGCTGCTGCTGTGGGTGCGAATCCGGCATCCGGAGCATGAGGAGCTTTGGGGTCTCCTGCAAGAACGGACTCAGCTTTGTCTGCAGAAAGGGACCCGACGTCAGAGGCAGGAACACAGGCTGCGTCTGCTGGGGAAACACAGATGACAGAAATCAGCCCAAAATACAGCATGCAGACACCTCACAGTGCAGTTTCATGACTCCCTGTCTTTCCTCTGGTCCTCCAGCATCGCTTGCTCCCCTCCCTCATGTCCATGCACTAAACTTGTAGGGTCCTTATGATGCTCCTCAACACACCCAAGTGCTTTTCCTACCACATCTGTATGAGCCTTGGTCTGCACCACCACCCAGCAGAGCTGCAGTCATACCCCACTTTCTCTCATATTCATTTCTTCCTTCCACCCATAGGGATTTTGCCCACCTCCCATGATGAAGAAGCTGCATTTCCCATGAATTTTCAATGTACTCAACAAAAGCCTATCCCATTTTTTCCCCATTTAGCAGGATATGGAAACTTTCGGTGTCACCTTTATGAGTCCGACCATGTATTCACAGAACCACAGCATGGTTGGGGTTGAAGGGACCTCTGAGGATCCCCCAGAGCAGGGTCACCCAGGGGAGATCACCCAGGAACACGGCCAGGGGTTTGGGTGTCTCCAGAGAAGGAGACTCC
>NW_010183945.1:2532-4228 GCF_000695765.1 Mesitornis unicolor
ATCAATGAGATCCTTGAGATATTGATGAGCATCAATGACCCCTTGAGATATTGATGAGCATCAATGAGACCCCTTGAGATATTGATGAGCATCAATGAGATCCTTGAGATATTGATGAGATCAATGACCCCTTGAGATATTGATGAGCATCAATGAGATCCTTGAGATATTGATGAGCATCAATGAGATCCTTGAGACATTGATGAGCATCAATGAGATCCCTTGAGATATTGATGAGATCAATCAGACCCCTTGAGGTATTGATGAGCATCAATGAGATCCCTTGAGATACTGATGAGCATCAATGAGATCCTTGAGATATTGATGAGATCAATGACCCCGTGAGATATTGATGCTCATCAATGACCCCTGAGATATTGATGAGCATCAATGAGATCCCTGAGATATTGATGAGATCAATGAGATCCTTGAGATATTGATAAGGATCAATGACCCCCTGAGATATTGATGAGCATCAATGAGATCCCTTGAGATATTGATGCTCATCAGTGACCCCCTCAGTCTCCTCTTCTCCACTGAGCAGCCCCAGCTCTCTCAGCCTTTCCTCCTATGTGAGAAAGCCCTGAAAGTTTCCAGAGCCAAACACCCTTTAATTCAAACATTATTCACGCTGCTCATGGGTGCCACGATGCTGTGACTTGAGCGGAACCATCGTCTCTCTCAACACAAAGATGCCGCCACCCGATGATCTCCAGTGCCCTTTATTCCTTCATGCCTGTCTCTCTCAACACAAAGATGCCACCACCCAATGATCTCCAGTGCCCTTTATTCCTTCATGCCCAGCTCGACCTCCTTCATTTGTTACAGAAAATCGACTAAACGCTGAGCTGATGGTTTCAAAATAACACTTGTCACTTCACGGCACAATCAAACCTCTGTGTTGAAGTTGCTGTTTCCCTAAGATCCCCTTAAAGGGGTTTTTTTCAGACAGTTTTAGTTGAATATTTCAGCTGTCTGCAGGCAAGTTCGTATAAATTACCAAAAGAGCCAGATTTCTCTTCTGCAGCCTTTAACTCCAACAGCCCCGAGCACTGCCCAGACGCAGCACGGCGACCTGAGCATCTCGGATCTGTTGCTGAGGAGACGTTAAAAAAATAATACGATCAAACTTCTGCTCGTTGTTTGAGGCGCAGCTAAAAATAGCTTAAAAGATCTAAAAATATCCTCGGCGAGCAATGGAAAACAGATTAAATCTTTAGTTAGAGGCTTAAACCGAGAAAGAAATTAGAGAAATGGAAAAGGTCCCTTTGAAAATGGCATGTCAGGATCCATTTAGACAGAACCAGCATTTCAGTGAACCACACCGAAAGGATCCATCACGCACCAGCTCTCATTTGGGTTTAATTTTTTATTTGGAAGTGATATCATGAGCCTCTCCAAAAGAAAATTTAAAGACTGTGGTTTTACAGAAGAAAAAGACAGCAAAAGAAACAGAGGTTTAAAGTGGTGAGGATGCTCCCTGGTGAACCATGGAAAGAACTGGAGTAAAACAAAAAGAAACTGGACAAGGGCTGGTGCAAAGTGTGCAAAGGTCTGACTTTGTATATAAACACCTTAAAAACTGCTTTAAAGAGAGCCTTTAAACTGGACAGGTGTTAAGGTATTTATATAGCATCAGATTCATGTTAAATCACAGAATCACACAACATGAGGAGTTGGAAGGGACCTGGAAAGC
>NW_010183946.1:0-5559 GCF_000695765.1 Mesitornis unicolor
TCTATTTAGCTCAAACCAGGACACTAGTGCAACGTATCTGTCCTCTCTTCAGAAACTTCTGATTTTTCTGTACAAATCTGAAGATATTTATTGAAATGAATGCCTGAGAGTGCAGCACAGAGCTACTGCTTCAGACTCTCAGCAAACTCAGGCAGACTTGATTGAACTGGTGGCATCTTCTTGATGTTTTGAAAATATTTTTTTTCTTGACCAGCATAGCTACAGGACTGAGACACTGCCAATTTGTCTGGGCAGTCATGTTAGACTTTTGTTGTCACATAATCAGGATAACATAAGCTGCGTCAGGCAATGCTACATGAGGAGTGAAAGACAGCCTGTCCTTAGACTCCCTTCCCCACAACAAACTCGTTCTGAACTCTGGAACAGAGAATTGCTCTTATCTTTTACATTGAACCCTGCAAATAAAAGCAGCATATAGCAAGTTAGCAGCAGAATTTCAAATTTAAATTTCCACACAGTACAGGCACAATTTAGGTCTGCATTTGCTATTGGTGACTAACACTGGCCCTGCCTCTTGGGCCTGATTTAACAGATATTGAGCAGAGCTCTTACAAAACATATGATGGATTGCTATGTTAAGTCATTACAGCTTTGTTGTAGGCAATGTCTCTCCAACTTCTGTGGGCCTTTCTTGGCATAAGGAGGTATGCAAGCACTGACAAAATATAGAACACCTCTGCCCTTTCTTAAAGTAAAAGCCAACATATTTGGAGGACTGCCACTCATTTAACTAGACTCCCTGACTGCATCATTAATTGCAATTTATGGAATTCATTTATTACTGGGAGATAGGGACAATAAGCTTTCACGGTTTGTAGTACAGTATCTCTCCACAATCTGTAACTCTAAGTAAAAGTATCTCCAGAGAAAATATAATAGTCCATCCTGTGTTTAACAAACAAAACCTTAAAGGGCTTAATTCTCAACAGTGCATGAGAACTCAAAAGGAAACTACTGTTTCTGGAGCATATCAAGGGTTTCAACCATTATTCTAGTATTTTAGTCTTGAAAGTTATTTTCCCAGGAGCGAGAGGATGAGCTCTAGGAGTGCTCTGACAGCTCTGCCACACTGTGGGAGGTACCCAGCAGTCCTCTCCAGCTAAGCCTGGATCAACTTCATGAGTAGGTAGATGGCAGATGCTGGCACTGGTGATTCAGTTGCTGGATCTCTTCCATTTGACTCAGTATTGAACCAGTGCCCACACGTATGCTGCTGGAGAGGACATCTCTCAGAAGAGCAGAAAGCCCAGATCACTAAATTGTCAGAGTGATTAGAGCTTTCCTGGCCATTTTTTTATTGCATTGTTGAAGGAGTTTATAGGTGTCTGTGCAAAGTACAGCCTAGGTCAGTACGTGTTTTCTTTGAACTGCATCAACAGTTAACAGGATTATGATGGTTCCCAGTATGAGGCAGACAGCTGAAGCCAGGACAAAAAACTCCATTTTGGCTGTACACAGAGAGTGCATAGCATGGAGGGGGTAAAAAGATTTTATGTGGTTTTACCAAGCTTTTATACCCTCATCAAGAGAGTGTCCTGGCTCCATGATACACACTGTCCATAAGATTGTAAAATGCAACCCATAGCATACACCAGCCTTGGCTCTCGACACACATCTATGCTAGGTTTGCTTCAAACCAGTCTTCTGGGAGCAGAGAATTTTATTTTCACTGAAGACAGTCAAGGGGCCTGGGGGGGGAGAGGGGGGGAAGAAAAAAAAGGAAAAAATAAAAAAAACAAACACAAATCAAAGCAACCTAAAACTTTTCGAAATGGTATTCAGGCTAATTTTTCAGCCCCACCATGGGTTTTAAACCTTCGGATTCTGAGTCAGTAGGTTTCAAACCTGCTGAATAGCTGATGGCAACTAGTTTGGGGGAGATTCATAAGCAAAATGGTGGTAAAATCCCATGCCACTGTCTCAGCTCCCCCATTTCAAGATTATTTCTTTTTTAGCTGCTCTCCGCAGTTAGCAGTATTTTTATTGCTAGGGTCATGTAGTAAGTACAGAGGCATTGAATGATTGCCATGCTACATGGCAACTTGGACATGCATTAAAGCTGATTGTTAATCAAGCTCCTAACAAGACTGTTAGCTCTGTTCTCTCCGATAGGCCAAAGGTCCATCCAATGAAGGCAGTGTCAAATGAAGACAGTGTCTCATGTGTCAAGTCTCCAATTTCGACTGTCATATATTTATGAGTTGTATTCAAAAAGATAGCATTCAAGAGTGTGGTGTGGTTAAAATTTACCTGGGCTCTGTTTTTCTGTGAAGCTGATGCTCAAGATGCAGGAAAAGGGTGAGCTTTAAATGGCTGCTACACACTGAAATATCATTTCATTTTTCCCTAAAATCTCTCTCCACAGATTTTAGGGAAAACCTCAGCTGATAGGAATGTCTGCAACCTCACCATGATTTCAGATGAATGGTCCCCCTCTGCAACCAGGACCCAAAGGAAGTCCCAAAGGGATATTTTGCCTTTGAGCACACACAGAAAAGGGTCCCTACGACCATCTGAGACAGAAGAGTCAAGACTCTAACTAAGGCCCTAATGCAGTCTCCCCATTTTAGCTGGAATTTCAGATGCATTTAAAATAGGTTTGATGGCTCAAGCTTAGCTATGGCCTAATGTGACTGGATGGACCCCAGACCTAAGCAGGCTCCTGCCCTGAAAACCTGAACTTCGCTGAACCAAACCACATTTCAGGTCTGGGGCTGCTCAGGAAAGGGAGCTTCAATCTGTCTGTATCCATCAGCATAAACCTGTCATGAGACTCTCCATGGAAATTTCTCCCCTAGGAGTACAATTCTTTCTCTCTCTTTTATTCTCCTTTTCATTTATCTTTCTTTCCTTCATTCTGCAGATATCACTTGGGCTGGACAAAGACTGAATTCTTCAGTTTGGCTGGAAAAGCAGAAAACACAAAATAAAAGTAGCAGAGCTATAAACAAAATAAAGCTGCTCACTTCTTCTCAACAAAACAGAGAAATCCCCCAAAGATGCTGTTTCAGCCAGACTCAGAAGCCCAGAGAACAAAGGGCCAAACTCACGAACCAGCATCAACATCTGTCCCTGGTCCCCTTTCTCCCAGCAATCCATTCAGGAGCGGTCTCAGTGTGGTGAATTTCATTCCCCAGGGATCTGCAGGCATTTACCTGGTGACATCTTATTTCAGATCCATTCTGTCTAAGTGACAGGAAAGAGAGGAGGGAAAAGTTTTCAACCTTTCAGAGCAGGCTCCTCACCACCAGCTATGCAGCATGCAGGGGGATGAGCGTTCAAGTCAGGCAAGACTAAGGTTAGATGTACTGCAGTCCTTATTAAATGTACTCAGAAAGAGACCTTCTGGGGTATCTAGAGAAGAACACTTCCTCACTCCTTGACTGAAAGCAGCTGAAAGTGTTATACTGGTGAAAAGGCATTTCAGCAACAGACAAACATCACATTACTCAGCGGATGTTGTATTACCCTTTTAAGTTCAAGACACTACAATCATATCACTAACTTCTTTGTCTTTTTGAAAATCTCAGTTTCTCCTTCTATCGCTCTCTTTTATTATGAACAAAAAATTTTCTTCAGAGATACATTTGGAGGTGATGACATCTGATTCCAATCGAAAATAACAATTCATACCCAAAGAGACAAAAAATGATTTGTAGGTAAATGAAGATAAAGATAAACCTGTGTCACACGCCAGCTCAGGGAAAATAAAGGGAAAATGCAAACTTATAACAGATCTAGAGTTCATCTGCAGCTCTGGTCCCTCATCCTTAGGAATGCCTTCTTGGCAACTGGATGCTTTCTCTGTCTTTGTCAACCTTTCTTACTGGATTTGTGTATGTGACAGCATCCACAATATGTGAGTGGTCCCTGTTCATGTAGATATTGACATGTCCTGCTTCCCTCTGAGTTATTCCAAGATGAATATCGCTCACTTTCTGGGAAAAGAAAACCCACACTTCTAACAAAAATAGGGGAACTGCTTTTCACAGTCTTCTTAAGACTGTGATTAAGACATAGCAGAAGCTGTAGGACAAATTCCAAATTTGACTACAGCATGTTCATTCTCCTCTAACTGTTATTGTTAAACTAATAACTATCTGTGACAAGTTAATAAAACCTACTAACAGTATGTCAAGCCAGTTATTCACCAGAATTTGTGGATTAGCAGTCTGGTGGCCGACAGAGACAGCCCTTCTCAGGAGCATCTTGAGATGTCAAAGCTTTCACTGATTTGATAATGAAGCCTTCAGGGTTCCTGGCTGCATTTTGGGCTGTCTGGAAAAAGTCAGCTGGTCCCACAGGTCGTATAGCTGTGTTAATAGCTGAGCTGAGACTGAGTCTGTTTGTCTGCATTGCCTTTGACCACTGCACTTGTATATTGTTATTTTTAATCTAACAATCACATGGCCAAGGGCAGTTTGGGCTCAGACTCACTTTTAAATTCCACTGAGATTGACTAATCTTGCCTAACTTTAGACACCAACAACATAGATGCCTACATCTGAGTTAGTTCTCCAAACTCCCCAAAAAGGTGTTGGAAAGAAATAGCACTTTTGGGACATGTTTCCTTTTTAATGCAGTAGCCATCTAAAGCATGTCAGTTGAATTCTGTCTTACAAGTGCCTACATGGGCTATCTATAAAAGGTGCTGGGTGCTACAGAGCTACCTATGCCTTCAAGCGCAGGGGTATGTTGTAAGTGACTGGAGTAGATGATTACCTTTGCCTCAACTGAGATGGGGTAGCTCACCCAGATGTATGCCCTGAGCCTGTACCGTAAGTGAAGAGACATTTTAAGTCTCAGCAAAATACTCATACAGGTATTTATGACAGCACAGCTCATGTGCAGTGAGCTCTCGGGCCATTATAACTTCAAAGGTACCAAAAAGGTACTCATGATCTGGACCAAAAACCTGTAGTTTGAGTAGCCCTGCCTGATAATATTTGCAAAGGAGTTTTAAATCAAGCCTGTTTAAGGTTTTTAGGTACTTCTTATAGATGAATTTTGCACAACTGAATCTATGCTACTCCAGCTCAATGGGTTTTTACCTCTTTTTTAGTGCCCCTTTATACACCACACTGTATTATTACCAGCTAGCATTTCACAAAAGCATTCTTCACATTCTGGATTCAGCACTCTCTCTGTGATCAGCTAGTGCTCAGAGATGTTCTTCTGGGGTTTGACAATGTGATACAGCATTCAAAATCTTCCTTGGTCTTTTGTTGTGCCTTATACTGATTTAACCTTTCTCTTAGAAAGGCTGGGGAAGGTGTTATTAGTGTTAGTTTTTATATAGGTAGTATAGGTGTTAGTTTTTTTATTCTCTTAATATGATTCCAGATAAATTGAATTTCCATAGAAAGAAACAGAGAAATGTGTATTTTCTTGACTGAAGGGCAAAATTTTTAGCAAAGTTCTGAAATTTCAAGTGGGGAGACACATCCCCCTTTTGGAGAAGAGACTGTAGCAGAAGAGCCTTAAATAGTGCCTGCAAGATCATCATACCCACTCACAGAATCACAGAATCACAGAACG
>NW_010183947.1:0-4804 GCF_000695765.1 Mesitornis unicolor
GACCGGTCTGTAGTTACCCGGGTCCTCCATCACCCCACATGTTAATTTTTCAATAGAAATACAAGAAGTATGAATATGTTTTAGGAAACTACAGCCCAGTTCACAAGGTAGCCAGCTACTAGAAAGAAAAAAAAAAAAGAGGAATGTACTTGTTGCAGGTTCTTAGCACACAGAAAGAAGTGAAAAGTCTGATGAGAGACACATTAAAAGAATTCTGTCACTTTAAATTATATAGAGCTGTGTAGGAGGAAAGGGCTAGCGACAGACTGTAAGAGTGGAGGGGGAGGTTGGCTGCATGGGAGGAAAAAATTGAGAGGACAAGAATGAGAGATTCTAAATATTCCAGAGTCATGTACAGAGTCTGCAGTATTTAACAAAATTAGACTCAGAGATTTACTTTAAAAGTCAATATTTTTGAAATTCCTAGTCATTTTTATACAATCATATAATCTTTAGATTGGAAAAGATCTTTAAGATAATTGAGTTCAATCATAACCTGTCCATTATTAAACCACGTCCCTGAGCACCTCATCTCCCTGTCTTCTAAATACCTCCAGTGATGGAGACTGCCACTTCCCTGGGCATTCTGTTCCAATGCCTGATAGCCCCTTCAGTGAAGAAATTTTTCTTAATATCCAATCTAAACCTCCCCTGGTGCAACTTGAGGCCATTTCCTTTTGTCCTATCACTTGTTACTTGGGAGAAGAGGTCAACTTCCACCTTGCTACACCCTCCTTTCAGGTAGTTGTAGAGGGGGAAGACTTCCTCTTCTCCAGGCTAAACAATCCTAGTTCCCTCAGCCGCTCCTTATAAGACTTGTGCTCAAGATGCTCTACCAGCATTCTTGACCTTTTGAGACACTGGACACTCTCCAATTGCCCCATTGGGGCACTGAGCATGTTCCACTTGGCACCATTTTTAAAAAAATAAAATTGTTTATACAGTTAAAATAATATTTCAAGAAGGATGCAGGACTTAGGGTCCATGCATCTTAACATCAGAAAGCAGAAAGCCCTTGTCAAGTAAACAACATGAAAGAAAAACTTCTCTAGACTTGTGTGGAGCAGTGACTGCTGATTTTCTGATATTGAATACTGGAATTTATTTTGTCTTCTCCTTTTCTGTTTTAAAATAATATATTTTATTCAAGCAGAATTTTTAATGACAGAGTTGACAGTCATTAATACAAAGTGGTTAAGTGAAACTGGGTTGAGTAAAACTGGGTTAAGACTTATGAATTCAAATGCCATTTGAATCTATGCTTATGTAAAAAACTCAAAAGCTGGAAAACTAAAATTCTCCAATTGTCTAAACTTTCCAGTTCTCAAGCACTGAGAGTCCTTTTGCTGTTCTGTTTTTATTTATAATTTGTTAGAAACCCGTACTTAAATTTCAAGAACTGTTTGAGGAAGTTAGAACATAGGTATGAAACTGTAAAGAAGCAGTCTCAGGAGATTAAGGCAGTGCTATTTAAAACGAAACAACTGGAATATTTTAATAAAGACCAGACAAACTATTTAGACAAAGGCAAAGAATCTAAAAAAGCCAGTTACTAGTTTAAGTTTTGTTTAGAAAGTTGGTAGATTATCAAAAAGTAGCTGAAAATCCCATAATAATTTGATAATTTCCAACACTTGTACTGAAGACAAATTCTTTCAAAGTGACAGTTTACACTTTTTACAGAATTTCTTAGAAACAAGTCTGTGATTTTTAGATCAAAGACATAGCAAAGGTGGGACTTAATTCCACTGAAATTTAACTATCTACAAATAAGATGCCTTTCATAAGCAAGTTACTTATCCTACATAGAGCTTCAGGCACCTATGATTCCACTGTCCATGGCAATGACCTTTTCACTTTCTATTGACACAGAAAGATTTGTACTGCTAGGTAAGACTAATGACTCAATTCAAGTGGTTTAAAGGAAATTATTCCCAGGCCAGGTTGCTGCAACATCTAGAAAATAAATAAAATAAATTGATAAATGGGTCTAGCTAAACATGTTGGTTTTGAAAAGAATTTAAACTGTCTCCAATCATAAATCACTCCTATAATCCACAACAGTTCTACTGAAATCAAAATATTTTAAGTTTACTGCTATAGGTGATATCAGTGTGATATCAATTAAACATAAATGTCTTGCATATTTTAAATGACAAACAGGTGCCTAAGTAATATTAAGGTTTCACGATAGCATAATGCAATTTGAATGATAATTGTTTAGTAGATTGTACTGGACAAAATATTCAGTGACTTATTGCAGTGTTCTTTACATTACCAAGAAGAGTTTTTAAGTGAACAAGGGTTTGTAAAAAATTTACATATAACAGAAATTATATCAACTCTTAAACATATACAGCGCAGAACAAATCTTAACCATTGTAATCACTGTACATACAAGGATGCTAATGCACTCTCCTGTTAAAAAAACAACAACAACAACAAAAAAACCACAAACAAAACCAAACAAAAGCACGTATAAAAACATTACATTAACTTTCTGTTTGTATTAGGCATTCCAGTCTCACTAGAGCTTGAATTATTATTTAATGTCAAAAATAATGCTACGATTTCTATATTTATAAACCTCCCATGAAGGTATACATTTAAAAGTCTTAATGTGCCATTTCATTGAATTTCAGACTCAGTTGTTGGGGATTAATTCTAAGAATCTTATTCTGTAAGTTTGGTTTTTTTTCCTTGTTCCTCTTTTCCTGAACACCTGAAATTGCTAATGAAATGTCTACACTAGTTCAGCTTTGATGAAAAATGCTACTGAAAATGGTAAACCAAGGCCTTTTTGGGGATAAAATGCCTCTGAGCCCTTAAACCCCAAATTCTAACGGCATACAAACATTCAGATTTCAGTGTCTATCTTAATCTGTGTTAAATAAATTCAATATCAGTGTTCCCACAGCTGTACATATCAATTAATGTGATTATTAATTCAGTAATACTAGTGTTTTTAGTTATCTCTGGCACAGAAGTATTATGTGGGTAGGATTAATTTAGCTTAATGTTAAATGTACGCATTCACAGCTTTGCCCAGATTATTATTGTATTTACAAGTTTTAATTTTATCATTATACAACATAGTATTTTGGTTTATAATTTTCTAACTTTTTATAGAAAGCTTTACAGAGGAAATATTTCATTAAGTACTAACATGATCATACTTTAAAAGAATGAAAAATAGCCTTTCTCTGTTCTGTGTTTATTTCTGAGGTACATCAGTTCTGAATTTATGATCTCTACTGGTGATTACTGCTGCCTAGCATACATTCCTGGGATCTCCCAATCATCCCGCTGACCTTGCTACTGCACTGACTCCTTAACTTACTCCTGGTCTTGTCATGTGGACTTGATGACACTTCCCTTGGCTTATGATCAAGCTCTCATTTTGCCTTCTGTGCCATTTGGCCCTCCAGTATCTCCAGTTTATTATTGTTCTTGGGTATGGTATTGTGCCCATAGCTTTAATCCCTCCAGCTACATGTGTGTTAGCAAATTAAATGGTTCCATGGCAGTGGCCACAGTGTCAACCAGTCCTGAAAGGTGCCTATAAGAAATCTGGGGAAGAACTGGTCGATAGGGCATGTAGCAACAGGACAAGGGTAATGGTTTTAAACTAGAAAAGGGTAGATTTAGGCTAGGGTTAGATTTAGATATTAGGAAAAAGTTCTTCACTGTGAGGGTGGTAGATCACTGGCACAGGTTGCCCAGAGAGGTGGTGCAGGACCTATCCATGAAGATATTCAAGGCCAGGCCTGTTGGGGCTCTGAGCCACCTGATCTGGTAACAATGGCCCTGCTCACTGCAGGGACTGGACTGGATGAGCTTTAAAGATCCCTTCCAACCTAACACATTCTGTGATTCTGTGATTCTATGATACTACGACTCTGTTCCTCCCCCTTATTCACAAAAACAGGATAGTCAGTAACTCATCTTATCTCTGGTTTTATGTCTAATATCAGTGTCCAAATATTTCACTATGGTCTTCATTCTCCAGTTCAATTGTCTGAGTCCGCTTTACGTTTCCAGTGATGGTCATAGTTAGCTTCCTATAGTACACTTCTGTCAATCTTTTCACTAGCTTTCTGGCTGTCCTCTGAACACATTCAAGGGCCTTCACATCCTTCTTAAATTGTGAGGCCCAGAACTGCACACAGCACTTAAGGTAAGACCACATCAATGCTGAATACAGCAAAATCATCACCTCTTTTGACTGACTGGTTCTGATGTGTTTGAGGCAGTCCAGTATGCATTTTCCACTCTTGGCTACAGGGGCACACTGCTGACTCACATTGAGTCTGCTGTTGACCAGCAAACCCAGATCCCATTCTGTGGGGCTGCTTTCCAGCCACTCCTCTTCCAATTTATATTTGTGTCCAGATTTTCACTGTCCTAGGTGCAGAATCAGACATTTGTACTTGTTAAATTTTATCCCATTAATCATAGCCCAGTGGTACAATCTACCTAGACCCCTTTTCAAGGCATCTTGTCCCGCAAGAGAGTCAACAGAACCTCTTAGTTTGCTGTCATCAAAAAACATGTTAATGGTGTGTTAAACTCCTGCATCCAGATCACATAGAATCGCAGAATCTTAGGAGTTGGAATTGACTTCGAAAGATCATCCAGTCCGACCCCACTGCCAGAGCAGGATCACCTAGACTAGGTCACACAGGAACACGTCCAGGCACGTTTTGAATGCCTCCAGGGAAGGAGACTCCACAACCTCTCTGAGCAGCCTATTCCAGTGCTCTGTAACCCTTGGAGTAAAAAAGTTTTTCCTCATATTCAGATT
>NW_010183948.1:0-7147 GCF_000695765.1 Mesitornis unicolor
GTCGGGCTGTTGGGGAGGGTGGTTCGTCTCCGGCCGCTGGGACTGGGGATGCGCGCTGGCAAAGTGGAGGTGCGAGCTGGGAAGGGGACGGGAGGCTGCGGGGAGAAGGAGAAGGAGAAGGAGAAGGAGGAAACCATCGCAGAAACCTCAGATAATAATAATTTTATTTGCAGTCTAACGTGCACACATGGCTGTTGATGAGGCTACCAGTGACATAAATAAACTCAAGCGAAAGATGTAAGCGGGTGGATATATGTAAAGGCTTCTCTGGGCGGCGCCGCGCGTTTGGACGTCGACCGAGAGAATTATTTACGTCCCTTGCGATTTCAATGAAGAGCACAAAGGAGATAATTAGACCAGGATGCTTGGCACTGCTCTTTCCATCTTGCGCACATTCGTGCCCACCAAATGTGAAATGTTCGCCTTTTCCCCTCCGACGTGATGGTTGCTGAACTTATTTTTAGTGTCATTTGATAAGCCTCCCCGCTCGCAGAGAGACATCCCACTGACCCAGCCACTGGTCATTGTCTATACCAGTTCCCATCAAAGCGGGCGCGCTTTGTCAGGTTTCGACTCGAATATCCATTTTGCATCTGAAGTACAGTATCGAAAGTGACTGGATCATTTGAGCCTTTTTCTTCAGCTGCTCCCTCCTTCCTCCCCCACAGTGTTTCCGCTCACGCTAACATAATTTGGCATCGTCGACGTGACACGACACTGGTTTTTCTAAAAAATTATAATACGTACATTGTCGATGTTTTGTGATGGCCGGCGCTCCCATAAATCTGATTTCTAAATTGATGGGAGGAGGTCTTTTTCCACCGCCGAATCTTAACCAGTGCTCAGTGCCCCCTCGAAAACCGAGTAATGCACATACAGTAATAGGTCATTCAATGTCAAAAGGCATAAAAAAGATGAGCAAAATCTTCACAGGCTGCTGCTTGCTGTTGCCTTTAATTATATTAATTAAACTTTGAAATTCTCATGCAAAGAGAGTTGCTGGCTTGTGACGCTGAAGAGCCCTTGGAGATTTGAGGGGGGAAAAGAACCCTGAGATAGCAGCTTAGTGGCTACTGCTTTTTTAACCTAAAAAAAAAAAGACATAGATAAGCCTGCTACTGCTAGGTATGTTTATAGACCGTGATGTTTTATGCGCTACTGAACTCTGAATGCAGGAGAGGGGAAAAAAACCACCAGCCACAGTGTCAAGGTCTTGAAGCGTCAGTCCCTCAGACTCTGGTTACAGGCTGTCTGCCCGCGGAATAACGCTCTGTTAATTCCCTTCCTGTCCCGGGTGCATCACGAGAGAAAGGTGTCTTCAAAAACTAAAGGGCAGAGCCTTGCCTGCCACCAATACCTCGAGGCGCCCTGTCTGCATTTGGTCATGCGTGTGCACTTTCCAGCGCTGGAGCGACAGGCGCTGCGGGCAGGAGGCTCCCGTAAGGCACGGCACGGCGGGGATGGCAGGGCTGAGAGCCCAGCTGCCGCGAGGCACGGGCTGAGCCGCTGGGTGCTGAGCCGCTCGGCGCTGAGGCACTGGGTGCTGAGGCACTGGGCGCAGCTCAGGTGTCCCTGGCGGCTGCGGAGCCTTCGGCAAGTGGTCCCCGTTTCAGTCACGCGTGCCGTCTCCGCGTCAAAGAAACCGCATCTCTGCTAAAAGCACGTTAGGTCCTGAGAATGTGTAGTCCTTAAAAAAACCATAAAGTACCAAAAATAGGAAAATATCCTCATCTTTGGCTGCCTGTGCTCTCCCTTTGGTGCCGTTTAAAGCGTAGGCGTACAAGTCAGTGCTTGTCGTCAGTGGCGCACATCACAGAGTGTTAGCGTTCTGGTGACACACGCGGGCTTGGGGCGGCCGTGCCGGCTCCTGGAAGTGGGGACGCAGAAACCTCCCAAACGCGGGCTCTGGGGGATCCAGGGGTGCGAGGGAGCGCTCGGTTCTCTCCGCTTGGCTGGGAAGTGGCGACGTGGCTGCCTGGCCTCCTGGTGCCCTCTGCTCCGCTACTGAGACTGGACTCGGGTGAAGTTGATGCATCGGCCCTGGGGGATGGAGAGAGGGAAGCGGTTACTGGTGGAGTCATAAACGCAACCACCATCTTCAAATGCTGCGCAGTGTAAGCTAGAAGACGACTGTGATTTAAATTCAGATGTTTATGAAAATAACATACCCACGAAAAACCTTTTACGAATTAATGGACATTACCCAGAGTAAGGCACTGCATTTGACTTACAAATGTGCGCTGTTAGGAAAGCGGCAGTGACACAGAAGACACGCTCTGAACACTGCCAGGTCTTTTGTGAGGTTAATTTACAGATCCTCAGTAACTCCGGCGAGCAAACTCAAACCTGTCCAAACGCGGTACGGGAAGATGACGGCGAAGACAGAAACTCCCCCGGGATCTCCCCCGAGCCAGATCCTCACGCAGCGCAGCGCAGAGAAATGTGACTGCTGGTTACGAGAGCTGCTGCTGATGGGAAACTGTATTTTATTAGCAATAACCCGAGCTCTGCATCTATAAAATCTGTGATTATGTGTTTAAAATCGCTGTGCACCAAAAGGAGAAGCGGTTTCCTTTGGTGTCATACCTGAGTAAATACCGCGCTCCCATAAACGGGCTCAGATTAATCCTGACAGCCTTTGGCGTAGCTGAACGTGAACCAAATCCACTAGCAAAAACCGCGAGCCCTCTTTATGAATCTGGGATAAGCTCCGAGAGATTGCCAGTCACCTCTGGAGCTGGAAGGCCCACGCTCCGGCCTGGCGATGGGTTTTGGAACAGGGTGCAGCTGCTCTCCGAGCACGGCAGCGGTTGAGGAGGGCCCGTTTCTAAATGGTGTCTGTCCCCCACGAGAGGGCTGGGAAGGTTGGCTTCAGAGTTGGAGACTTTACCTGAGAGTCTCCACAACCGGACAAAGCTGAGCGTGTTTTCTTTCCTGTCCCCTTCAGTTCCTGCTGCAGGACTCTGACGCTGCCCTGCACTGCCCTGTCTGTGAGGCGATTTGTAAGAGAGCTCTGAAGGGTGGTGGTGAGTGAACTGCGCTGGGTTTGCAACAGGCCGCTGTGCTTGAGCCTTGAGTCCACATTTCTTTGTAAGGATGCACGGTTGCAGGAAAATTACTGCTTCCTTCTTAAACCTAAGAGATCACAGCATTACCAGATGAAATGAGGACTGAATTTCCTGCTCCTTTCATTCATTCATGTTGCTCTAAGCACTTAGGGGTCAAACAGAGGGTGACAGCACACGGTGCTATTGGCCCTGCTGCTCCTATGGCTGTGTTCTTGCACTGCTGCGTTACAAAGCAGAGGAGGCGCACAGAGATGAACCAGGAGCACAGAGAGGCCTTTCAAGGCCAAGCGTAACAGGCCTGGACACCTCCACGCGCCTTCCCATTGCTTCTTTGTTTGGGCTTTGGTTTTGTCCGTGGCGTTTTGTCAATTAAGCGTATCAACACGAATTCTGTGTAGAAGCAAAGTATTTCTGGAGCATGCAATCCAGAAACGTGGTGCAGCTCGAGCTGATGTTGACCAAGCGCTGACAGCAAGGGTGTTCACATCCGCGGCAGTGCCGGCACGGAAACACGGGGGAGCAGCAGCGGCAGAGCGCAGGTAACGGGCAGTGCAGCATTCCCAGGTGGTGGCGTTAACAGTGCCACGTACAGCTGTTCGCAGCTGTCTCGCTCGTAGTTACCAGCGCATGGACTTACAGGAATTCTGGGCAAACTGCGTGCCCCTTGCCCAATTTGGTGTTTGCATTCTGTCTCATTTAGAAGGCGTCTGAGTGGCTCAGTGCTTCAATGAGGTCTCAACTAATCACCAGTCGGTAGATAAGTTCTGCAGGTTTCCCCCTCTACTCTGCCCTGGTGAGACCGCATCTGGAATATTGTGTCCAGTTCTGGGCCCCTCAGTTCAAGAAGGACAGGAACTGCTGGAGAGAGTCCAGCGTAGGGCTACAAAGATGATGGAGGGAGTGGAGCATCTCCCTTCTGAGGAGCGGCTGAGGGAGCTGGGGCTCTTTAGTTTGCAGAAGAGGAGACTGAGGGGAGACCTCATTCATGGTTATCAATATTTAAAGGGTGAGTGTCACGAGGATGGAGCCAGGCTCTTCTCGGTGACAAACAATGATAGGACAAGGGGTAACGGGCACAAGCTGGAACACAGGAGGTTCCACTTCAATTGGAGAAGAAACTTCTTCTCAGTGAGGGTGACAGAGCCCTGGCCCAGGCTGCCCAGAGAGGTTGTGGAGTCTCCTTCTCTGCAGACATTCAAAACCCGCCTGGACGCCTTCCTGTGTAACCTCATCTGGGTGTTCCTGCTCCGGCAGGGGATTGGACTGGATGAGCTTTGGAGGTCCCTTCCAATCCCTAACGGTCTGGGATTCTGTGACTGTGCAGGGCGCTGCGAGGGGCTGAGCTCTGCTCACGCTTGCGATTTAGTCCTAACTCACACAGTTACTGTATCTGCCTTTTATATTATTATTTCTTAGCAAAACCAGACCGTGTTTAGCAGCACGGCTCTCTCCTGGTCTGTCACTTTGCCCTCAGTGCTGGCTGAGAGGGGTTTCCCTTCCTTCTGCGGTAACATTGAAGTGAGACCGGGCAGAGCTCTGGTGCAGAGGCGTTTGGGCAGGTACGGTCACACGCTGTCATCTGCCAGGTTCCAGCCCCTGCCACCCCGGGGTGCTCCAGGGCCACGCAGGTACAGGAAGGTAATTAATTCACTAATGAGGTCATTAATGCTCAGCTGAGTGTTCTGATGGTGCCCCAAAACTGGTCTGTTACCTACAAAGCACCCGAGAAATGCCAGCTACCAAACACCCTGTGCCATCAGTACCAGACAACTGCAGGTAGCAAGAACACCCTGTACGTAGTGTGAGGAGATTCTGTTCATGCTGTGGACGGGCAGACCGAGGTACAGCACAGGCAGAACACTGACTTTCCGTGCTGTTACGGGTTGACCGCTCCAGATCCAACCAGTACAAACCGCAGGTTTTCATCAAGGGAAAACTGGGCTGTGTGTGATGTCACCAGTCCCACGGTCTCAGGACGAGCCGGTTTTGGGAAAAAGATGCACACTTGTGTGAGTCGTTCCTCTGAAGGAATTCAACACCTCCTGTGTAGTGGTACCTACCTCACCATTATTCATTAATACTCTGTTTTTCTTCTGATTACTCTGACCTTTTCAGAAAGGCCTATTTACTAGAAACACTGTATTTACTAAACAGGACACTCACCGGTCTGGTTTTGGCCTTCACAATTAAAACAGGCTTGTTCTGTGCGACTAATTAGACGATGAATTGCCATCGTAGCGGCACTGCCATGACTCGTCAGTTTGGTGAGTTAGTGTTTCACTCGTGTCCCCGCACTCAATTAAACGATCAATACAACCAATCTGAAATCAGCTGTATCATGCCTTGTAAATCACCGGCTCATAAACCTTAACAATACCAACATGCAGCCCATGTAAAATTGAACTAAATTAGTGGTTCAGGGCTAGCGTAATTACCAAACGAGTTACGCAGACATTGCTGATCTTGTGTGCAATACAGGGGTTGTCCCCACGCACCAGATTCAGCAGAAAGCCCCCACCCTTAACACCTGAAGATGCACCACAGGTACTGCAGGAGAAGAGCGTGGCGGGGGTTTTCAGCTTTGTAAAGAGCAGTGGGATCTACGGCGAGGGGTTTTACCTCAGGAGGAATATTTACATCACATCGTGGCCATTGCCTGAATTCCAGGGTATCTGACTGAGGGCAGCCAAGCTAAATCCTCATCTCAGGACGGTGCTCACACCGCACTGCATCTCAGAGCCTGGCAATGCCCCCAGCAGAGCTCTGGTAAGAACAACTTACTTTACAGAGCAGCTTTTCCCCCTCTCTTATGTCCAGAACAGTTGTATTCCCCCCATAATACACCATTCTGTAAAAGGCTGGCCTGTTTTGGTCTTGGAGGATCCAGCTCCTGTCTGTCCCTGGCGCAGGGAAGCTGAGAACGCTCTGCTCCTATCCCCGCTGCTCGTGCCCCTTTGGGATGTGTCACTGATGGCACACGTGAGCTCAGGAAGGAGAGCATTTGAGACCAATGTCTCTCCCAAGACGAGTATTTGGCAGTGCCGTTGATGCTGTCCCTGTCTTCCCGGCGCTATCGGGGCGAGGATCCGGTTTACCTGGTCCGATCTCCTCCTGCGCTGTCCCTGCGGCCCCGCCTGCAGTTTGCTTCCCTGTAAGGAACTGAGGTTGAGAGCACGGCCTTCTTCCTCGCAGCCTCCTCAGTGAAGGACAGGGCTGTGCAAACCTTTCCTTCTTTGCTAATGCAAGGGAACAGGCAATCTCCTGCTTTCCAAAGCTCTTTAGCATAATTAACTCCCAGCGCAGAGCTCACCGGGGTAATTAACTCCTCCGCGTGCTGCTGCCGGCAGACTGGTGTGCGGTGCTGAGGCGCAGGCCCCGCAGCGCAGGGTGGAGCGAGGCCGGGGCCGTGCGACCCACAGTGGCTCCAGGAGCCCGGCCGCAGTGCGGGGAGCCGTCAGAGAGGGACGGCGGGGACCAGAGCCGGCGAAAGCTGCGTTAACTGGAGCTGGTGTCACCTTGCCCCCGTCTCCTGGGCATTAAAATTCTACTGGCATTAACATCCCTGCGCCTCTTTACTAGCTCCCCGCTCGGGATGTATTTCACTGCTATAACCGTTATAATGTTACGCTCACCTCATAAATATCCGCTGACAAGCTGGAGCACACAACTGAAGCTAAGTTTATATATGTGGTTTTTTAAAGATAGCTGATTTATATGTTTGCTTTGGAGAGGGGCTGCTAACCCACCCATGTCCTGCACAGCCTCAGGCAGCACTCAGAGATTTCAGCCGACGTCTCTCTCACGCCTGCTCCCTGTCGCTGTGGACCAGGTAATCCCCATCCAGAGACCCGAGAAGCTCAGGGTGTTACAGGAAATTTGCACTGGCTTTACACATCTGCTGACAGAAACCTCTGTGCTCTGCTGCCGAGCTCTGGTGCTGAAACCTCCTCCCTGCAGACGCGTGTTGCTACCAGCACCATTATTTTACACCAAGCAAGCCCACTTTGGGCTGTCAGGTTTCCTGCCCCTGCATGGGTGGCGTTGTTGCCCACCCCACAGCACCCACAGTGGGTTTTGTG
>NW_010183949.1:0-293 GCF_000695765.1 Mesitornis unicolor
ACCTGCCCGCCGAGCGGCCGGCAACGGGGCGGCCTTCTCGGGAGGGCGAGGGCCGAGGCCGTCAGGCTCCCCTCCCGCCTTGTCGGTCTGTGCCTCCAAATAACCTCTTGTTCTAAAGGAAGCTTTCTCTAGGTGATGGGCCGGGTGGTGGGGAGAGGACAGCCGTGCCTAGGGCTTGCGGGAGGTGTGCGGAGTTTGCCGACCCCGTTCTGTCCCTGACCGCCTTTCCCAGGCCGCATCCCGGAAAACGAAACAAAATAAAAACAAAATCAAACCAATAAAAATAATTTTTA
>NW_010183950.1:0-6595 GCF_000695765.1 Mesitornis unicolor
TAAAAATATGTATGGCTTGATGCCATGAAAAAAGGGAAGACCATTTGAAAATAATTTTGTTATCTTGTACAGATTTCAGAGAAATTGTATACTACCATTTTTCCTTTTCTAGCACTTGGAAAATGCAGCATATGTTTTATGTTCTATGTGTAACTTTAAAAATTAAGAAAATCCAGGATTGGTGTGGTGATCTTTTGCTCCGTTTTTGTTTTTTTTTTTTTAATTTTGTAACAGTCATATAAATGATAGCAGTGTATGACAGGAAGAGGCATCTGTTCCCCTTTACAAAATATTATACATACTTTAATTTCTAACTGTAACCCTAACCCTACAAAATGCGTGTCCAGTCTGTTCTTCGCACACCTTTAAATAGAGATGGTTTGCTGTAATGCCTGACTCTATTAGTCAGACTGTGTTCCTAATATCAGACTAAGGGTTTTTTTTTAATTGCACATAGAATGCAGTTTTTCTTTTCCTCCGGCTGCCATACTAAACAATTAAATTGCAGTTTTTATAATAGACTTTTAATGGCTGAAAATTGTTGCAGGTCCTCCTTTGATGATGTGTTTTTCTAGACCAAACAAACAAAAATCCTTCAGTGTTTCTTCATATGTGATTAAAAAACATACAGCTTTTATCAGTTTTGTTTTATTCCTGAAGACACTTCTAGTTAGTTAATCTTTTTTTTGAAATTCAGTATCCAGCTTGAGCACAGTCATCTAGGTAGGATTAAAAGTCCTGAGTGAAGAAATACATTACCTGTGATATTCCTACTAATGCATATTATTATGACACCTCATTTCCTGCAGGAGCAGTTTATTGCTCACTCATAATCCATTTATTTTACAACTGTAAAATGAATACTGTTCTGTTATTCCTAATTTTATATTTGTGCATTCTTTTTTTTTCTCTGCTCACTAATTTTTCTTTTGGGCTGTGATCAAGCAAAATTGGAAGCTTGAAGAGGAAGATCAATGAAGTGTAGTTAAAAGCAGCATATGAGTACATTAAGGTATTTGAATGTGTTCAGAGGGAGCAACAAACTTATTACCAACTACTATTGGTAATAAGACCTTTCTACTGCTTTCAGCAAATGTCTAAAAGAATTCATGACAGTGAAGCAGGACTAGAACATTTAGTATAGAAATTAATCAATGTTAATATCCTAAATTTAGATTTCTTGATAAGAGTTGAAATTCATTGGAGAAATTTAATTTCTCATTGAGAGTTTACTCCCCTTATTGCTTTGCTTTCAGTAAAGTATGTACAGTTAACAGAGGCAGATCACTTATTTTGGAAAGATTACCTTCACTATGAGGGTGACAGAGCACTGGACCAGGCTGCCCAGAGAGGTTGTGGAGTCTCCTTCTCTGGAGACATTCAAAACCTGCCTGGATGCATTCCTGTGGGACCTAGTCTAGGTGATCCTGCTCTGGCAGGGCGGTTGGACTGGATGATCTTCAGAGGTCCCTTCCAACCCCTACCATTCTGTGATTCCATGATTTTGTGATCTTAACTGATTAAGGCAAGGACCAAGTGTTTTAGAAACTCTTTCTTTTAGGAAATTTTAAGATGTGATGTGGACTTTTGTTCACTTTATTTTTTATTATTTTTTTTCTGTGAGGGTGAGAGTCTCTGACTGTCCATGCAAGGGGGCTGTTCCATTTCCTTAGATCTGTATGTGAGTCCAGGAGTAGGAAATGAGGGGCTTTGTATCGTAAGGACTTTTATAGCTGATCAGTTCTTGTGCATGGCATAAGATGAGTTAAATTCAAACAGCAATATTTCTGTGTGTCTAAGTTACCTGTGTTACACAGTACCAGCTTGGCAACAGCTACTGCAATGTTTTACTAGTGTATTTTAGATTGTTTTAACTAAAATATTTTAAATATGAAATGTTATTGTAATAAACTCATCAAGACATCTCAGCAATAAGTTGGATAAGCTTTTATTTAAACACTGATGTGGAGTATTATCTAGTTTGATCCATCAGGAATAGGTATAGCTTTTACTGCATTCATAATCAAATGAACAACAGAGATTCATTCTTCAGTGTTGCTTTCACATTATATACTCTTGTTATCAAATGTCAGTATGTTTCATTTCGTATTATAATTACATATGAGTAGGAAGTCTGACCACGGTCAGAAGTCACCCTCTGGCGCCTTTGATGGACTTGTTCCTAATTTGTGTTTCTAAACTAAAGAGCATTCAGGCTACCACTCTATGTGATCAATTGGGAGAAGTGGTCACAGTACCAAAGCTGGATGCATATATTAGACAGTCATGATTGCTTAGTCAGTCTTCTAGAAAGTATAATTCAAAGATAAGCATTTTATTCCCTATAGCATTAATACTGTATCTAGTGAATAATGTCATTGCTGAAAGTTTCGAGAATTTTCTTACAGAAAATTTCCAGCTCTATAAATATCCATAGCAGGATAAGGCAGGACACAGACGCATATGAACAGAGTTGATAACAGGCATTTGCACATTGAACTCAGGTACCTCCTTGCTAGGCTATTGACTGCAAATGAATGTACAGATGTAAAATATTTTCTAAATGTATAGCATTTCTTTAGAAAACAAAAAGGAATCCTGAAAACTGTTTGCTGGTTAAATATAGACGTGAATCTGACCCTGACCACATAGAAACTTTGCACCAACTTCCGTAGTGTATTAAATTTAAAACCCTCATCTTTTGAACTAATTCATGCAAATTCCATAGCTAGAGCTACACCTGTTTCTGAAAGCATGAAAAAGGCTCCTACCTATCAGTGTTACTGCGTTCATGTTGTACATGATCAAGTATAATTTATTTAAATGACTCTTCAAAAATCTGTAAGATACAAAAGGAGAATCTCAGACAATCTAGAAGACAATATGTAAATAGTGATTATTCCTTTGTTGTGCTGTTCTTCATCATCTGCAGAGCTTCCAAAGACATAGGAGAAAGAGAATAAGAAGTAAAGTGAGTTTTTAAAAAAATCTTTGCTGGAAAGTTCAGACCTGGAAGGTCCATCCTTCTGGAACAGACTTAGTAGAGTGTATTGAAATAATGTAGTTACTACTTGAAATGTTCTTTTATATTCTTTCCCATTTTATAATTTACTTCCATTTATTTGTTTGCAGTTCTAATGCATCTTTAAAAAGAATAGAATTTTAAAAATTAAAATGGTGCTTCCAGAGCTTGAAAGAGGAACAGCAATATCAAAAAAGAAGCCTAGCTTTGAACTCAATTGCCAACCACTATTGAATTAATCAGATCAATTAATAAAGAAAAGTTAAGATAAAATCACTGTAAGATATGCATGCATATAAACCCACAAGTTGTTTTCAAATTAATTCTTAAATTTAGTGTGAGTTGTGTATAATTTGAAAATTTCAATAGGGGAAGACCAATTCTGTGGGGAATTCTGAATACTTTGTTTTTTCACTAGTACCAAGTGATTGAAATCAAGTTTCTGCTTATTGTTGGGGAAAGAAAGTGACTTGAGTTGTGATATTTTTGTTTGAACAGGCCACTGTCTAAATGTATGCATTGCTTCGTATCTGCATGTATTGCATAATAGCTATTAAAACCAACAAAAATTAGTTAAAACCAAACTTTCTTTCAGACTTAATATGCCTGTTTGTTTGATGACCTAGTTAGCTCTTGCAGCCAAGGTAAGTAAGTCTTGAAATGATAGCATTTACATGTCAAAAGATAGGTTTATTTACATGATCTGCAATAACCACCCCTCAAAATGTAATAGAAAACATATCCCACAATAATTGTAATTAAATAGTTTTAATTTAAGGAGAGGAATTACTCTATGTAATAAATGGACAAAATGGGTTTAGGCACATGAAATATTTTCTTTTCTGATTGTGTGGATCCCCAGGTTAGAAAATGAAAATAAATCTATTGCTGCCATTTACATCAAAGTGGTGAGAAAGGAAAAACTCTTAAATATCAGTATGGTTGTTTTGTAGTTTGTTTTTTTTTTCCTTTCTCCCCTTCAAGATCACTTGCTTACCATGTTCCCAGGAGCTGGGAAGTCTATCTGTTGCCAAAACTGAAGGAGGGATAATGTTTCTTTTTTTCTACATCTTTTTCATTCTTAAAGACATTACCTGAAGAAGGGTTATTGACTTTATTTCAATTTGTCTTTAGGGATGGCATGGATGGTTTCTCAGCAGAATTCCCTATTAGGTTTCAGAGCTAAGCTTTCTTCTTTGCTCAGTTGGGTATTTAGAGATCACAGCCAAGCACAGGAAGAAGGAAAGTTCTGTTAAACACCTTGCTGGATTCCCTGGCTCTGAACAAAGCCAGTAGATAAGCTGGGGAAAGAACAATATCAATTTGCAGAGAGCAGATGATGAAGCAGCATGGTGCTGTAGGGGAAAACATACTATCAATTGTTTGGAGCTCAGAAACAGCAAGAGATCAATTGATTGAGAGAAGCTGGATGGATGCCACATGATCAATAGAAGTGGTGATGATCATTTGGTAGTTGTTTTTGGCTAGGAGAATGTCAAACAATGTGATTGCCAAGAGGCAGAGGCTGACTTGTACAGAAGCATGAGAGAAATGAGAACTACAGCAAGGAGCATGGGGTGGTGTTTGGGAAGACTTTAAAGGCACTTGGAAGATAAGATGATAATTTTCACATCTAGACAGTAATATTTGTACATGCATATAACATTAAGAACGAATGAAAGACATATGTAAAAAATGTCTTTTTTTTTTTTTTTGTCAGGAAATGGCTATATTAGAAGATATGTAAAGCTACCAAATAGGATCATGTAGCTTTTATCCTATGACATCAACAAAGTAAAGAAATATGCTAATGCATTTGGGAATTGCAGTAACAATAAGGATAGGCTGACATCACAGAAAACCTACATAATTTGGTACTTGACTTAGGGCAAAAAAGGTACATGTTTTTTATTGTCTGGGTAAAAAGTAGTAAAACTTACCAAGGTGCTGATACTGTATTGGAATGTTGGATATTAGTTGAATGGGAAATTTTGGTAAGATGTTTGTAAGTTTGGATTATTTTGACATGAATTTAGTGAACATTCTTGCAAAATCATTGTTTTACTGATGATGCTGTGAATGTGCAAGTGATGTAAGTAAATTATTATTTCATCATTGGAATAAGACATCTCAAATTGTGGGCTATAGGTAGGAGGCTATGTAACTTAGGTTTCTGGGGTTTTCAAGGGAGCTGTTTCAAGGAAGGTTTTTTAGACATGATACTTTTAACTTCTGTTGGTTGCCTTGTTCTGCCAAGCTAGGAGTGTTTTGGCCATGAAATGGATGATAAATTGCGTATTTGAGTATTTAACTCAGTAAAAATGCTTTTCTGTTTTAGAAATAATTCTTATTTTTTTCAGATACTGCTTAAATGAATCTAGAAGTTTCTATCTTTAACTTTAAAAAATATTCCTGCATTTGGACTGCATGAAAAGTGACTGTTGTCAAATGCGCTATTTCTGATAAGTAGCTAAGCTGACGTTGAAAGACTACAAACCCATAAGTATACAAATATGTATAAAAGATAGGTACCAGTACTGACAAAAATGTGTTATAGGTAACCAGATATCAACTATCAACGACACACAAATACTACACTCAGTGAAATGAGTAAATTTAATGCTGAGCCTGAATAATCTGAAATATGTGTATATCTTCTGATTAGACTGTTAGGTACAATTGAATTGATGATGATTAGCCTCCAATTTTCTGTGGTCTTTATGTGTCTTTTTCTGATATGTTGATTCCCTATTTAATGTTAAAATATCTATTGTATTTACTAGGAAACTAATCAGATTTTCACTTTAGTCATTACAAGAAAAAAACCATGAGTTGCAGAAGATGGAAAAATAATTAGTGAAGAAGTTACTAGGCAGTGACAGAAAATATATAATACATAGGAGCAATATAACCTGTATAAATATGAAATTATACCTTGGCGTCTGACCAGCTTTCTAAATTCAGCTAAACTTGTCATCCTATGCGATCTCACATCAACGTAATACAAAAACAAACTTGCAGCATCCTTGATCCAAAGAGCAGAAATGAGACAAAAAAGACACTATGTCCTTCGGCTCTAGTAAGTGATAATTGGATAAACAGATGAAAAATATAGGTGGTTCTTTCTTGGCTTTCTGTGTGCTCTATTGTATCATCAGACAGAGTTGAGACAACTACATTAAAGCAACTGTGATAATATATGATTGATACTTTTTAAAGCTTTAGTTGAAGAGTAAATATTTTTAATACTAATAAGTTTATGTAAATGGAGTATCTTGGCTATTATGATAGTTGCTGACATTTTGTACCATGTTGCAGAAGACCTTGTGCTGGTGTAGTGTGTGTGTATGTGTCCTTTTTTTACCCAGAGGACAGTGATAGGCGCATTATATGTGAATCCATCTCCTGGTTTAGGTGGCTTAAGAATGGCTCTTACTGTTGTGGTCTTAGTTCTTCTAGCACAAGATTGCCTGCTGGCAACCAAGTGAAATCACACAAAGGTGGGTGCTTGGCACAAGGGAACAGTTAGCGCAGTAGTATGTATGTACATATTAAGGGGCAGGCTGGCAGGGG
>NW_010183951.1:0-1674 GCF_000695765.1 Mesitornis unicolor
GGGGGGGGTGAATCCTGAGCCTGGGGGTGGGTCCTGAGCCCATCTTGGGGCTCAATCCTGACCCCAGGGGTGGGTTCTGAATCCCAGAGGTGGGTCCTGAGCCCCCCAGGGTCCTGATCCCAATGCCCTGGGGCCCAATCGTGACCTCAGGGCCCAATCCTGACCCCCAGAGATGGGTCCTGACCCCAGGGTCCAATCCTGACCCCAGGGATGGGTCCTGAGCCCCCCCCAAGGGCCTGATCCTGATGTCCTGGGGCCCAATCCTGACCCTGGGGCCCAATCGTGACCCCAAGGCCCAGTCCTGACCCCAGAGATGGGTCCTGAGCCCCCCCCAGGGTCCTGATCCCAATGCCCTGGGGCCCAATCGCGCCCTCAGGGCCCAATCCTGACCCTCAGAGATGGGTCCTGACCCCCAGAGATGGGTCCTGAGCCCCTTAGGGTCCAATTCTGACCCCCAGAGATGGGCCCTGACCCCCTCAGGGTCCAATCCTGACCCCCAGAGATGGGTCCTGAGCCCCCTTGGGATCTGATCTTGACCCCCAAAGATGCGTCCTGAGCCCCCTAGTGCCCAATCCTGACCCCAGATGTGGGTCCTGAGCCCCTTAGGGTCCAATCTTGACCATGAGGCCCAAACCTGATCCACTCCAGGACTTGATCCTGACCCCAGGGTCAAATCCTGACCACAGAGAGGGATCCTGAGCCCCCCCAGGCCCCAATACTGACACTAGAGATGGGTCCTAAGCCCCTCCCTGCCCGAGAACCAAATCCTGACCCCCAGATATGGGTCCTGACCCCCTCAGGGCCCGATCCCAACGCCCATAGATGGGTCCTGAGCCCCCCCAAGGGCCTGATCCTGATGCCCTGGGGCCCAATCCTGACCCCAGGACCCAATCCTGACCCCCAGATATGGGTCCTGACCCCCTCAGGGCCCGATCCCAACGCCCATAGATGGGTCCTGAGCCCCCCCAAGGGCCTGATCCTGATGCCCTGGGGCCCAATCCTGACCCCAGGACCCAATCCTGACCCCCAGAGATGGGTCCTGAGCCCCCTCAGGGCCCAATCCTGACCATGGGGCCCAAACTTGATCCAATCCAGGACCTGATCCTGACCCTGGGGTCCAATCCTGACCCCAGAGATGGGTCCTGAGCCCCTCCCTGCCCGAGGACCCAATCCTGACCCCCAAAATGTGGGTCCTGAGCCCCCCACCCTGGCTCACCGCACGTTCTTGAGCATGTAGAGCACCTCGGAGGGGAGGTGGGAATTGGCCACGTCGAACTCGGTCAAATCGGCCTCCAGCACCGAGGGGGGCGGCTCCTTCAGCTGCAGGGTGGGCAGCTCCTTCTGGATGCGCAAGAACCTTGAGGGGACAAGGAGGTGACACTGAGGACAGGGCCACCGTTGTCACCACCCCCACCTTATCCTAAACCCGGCGTCCCCCTCACTTTTTGGCAATGTTGAGCATTTTGAGCTTCTTCTTGGAGCGGGGGCGAGAGGCGCTGGCGATGGTGGTGTCCACCAAAGAGGACGTGGATTGGGACACCTGGAGGGGGTGACATTAATGGGGGATGGGGTGGCGGGGGTGTCACCCGGCGAGCGTCACCGTGACGCCAACCCCTACCCCCCCAGGTTGTCACCGTCGCCGTCACCTTGCGCATGATCTTGCGGCCGTAGAAC
>NW_010183952.1:0-1403 GCF_000695765.1 Mesitornis unicolor
ACCCATTTTAAAATTTTATTAATCAAAGAGGAAGGGTGCCCAGTTAGACACTTTAATGTCAAGAACATTAAATAGAATTATAGCCAAACCTGCAGAATAACTTCCCAGAAATACATCTTTCACACAATTGAAAGCTAACGAGAAAGGGATGGCAAGTTCTGTACATAAAAGGTGACAAGGTATCACCTTCCATGCCCATCAAAGTTATTCACACAGGAAAAAAAATATTTGGTTTACTCAGCAGAACTCCAGATCTTACTTTTACGTTTACTTTCCAGTTGTTTCATAAAATGCCTGGAAATATGTGAACCAGTGTAGATCCCATATATCTTATTTTAATAGCTTGTATAAATAGGCAGCTCTTCACAATTAAAAAAACCCAACAAAACCAAACAAACCAACAAATAGAAAAAAAATCCCACCAAAATTGACAACATTATGATTTAAATGGGTTTTTAAAAATTTACCTCCATTGTATTCTAATATATGTTCTGGTAAATACGGCAGCTCTACAAACCCATTAGTGCAATCAACACTGCACAGTAACAGAAACTGGTAATTCAGTCCTCGTTAGAGGTATTTTGTGCACTATACCTTGAATGTTACTGGAAACATTGCATAACTATTAAACACTCACTTGTAATTGTTTTTTAGCACTTGTTGTTCAACATTGAGAAATTCCTGAGTCGTTGAGTCAACAGCTTCAATCTTGCACCTCAGAGCCCGGTATTTGGCCAAAGATGATGGGTTTGGGCACGATATATTTGTTTCACGTATATTAAGCATGTCTTTAATTAGCTAGAAAATACAGACAAAAAATTCTGAATACTTGTTACATTTTAATTAAGGCAACATGCAAACCAGACTGAATTTTATAAAGTTACAGCATAGTAACAATGAAATGGAACAGTCAAAAGCACATTTCCACTTGTTACATAGAGTTTGGAACAAGAGCAAGCATCTGTAGAACCCCATGAAAACAATTCAGAAGAACGAGGTGTGTGAAAAATCATGTTAAACTACTTCTGTACAAATCCAAAGCAAGCTTTGGATGGAGCCTGGTGATAACAACTCCACAAACCAGTATTTGTGTTTGGTTACCATTCTGATTTTGCTTATGAGGCAATTCTTACCTAGAACCTGTCATATTGTCCCCGAGGCCACTATCCAGCTAGGGCAATAGCACAAGGTACTCATGTAATTTTCTCAGATCAGGAAAAAGAAGGACATCTAACTTTTAAAAGATTGTAATGCTACACTTCTCTAAGCAATGCAAAAGCTTTATGATACGTAGCAATTTTTTGATATCAGAATGTCAAAAGGCTTTAATTTTCAAAGGATTTCCAAGGTTAAAGGCACTATTAACGTTGTATTATTTTAGAAGAGTAAGAAGCCTCCTTCTC
>NW_010183953.1:0-1475 GCF_000695765.1 Mesitornis unicolor
TACCATTCATGGCTAGAGACTCTGCTACAGTAATAAAAAAGAAAACATATGTATGCATGTATGTATGTGTGTGTGTATTATATAGATGTTAACCACAAACTATCCAAAATCTTTAACTTTGTATCTAAAACTGGAAGTAGCTCATCTTTTGTTGTTAAGGAAAAAAACAACAACCAAAAAACACAATCAAAACGACCCACATATATATTTATATTATTTTTTTTCTTTTATAATGGATACTTTCAGATACCTCCTAAGGTCCTATTCCTCCTGTCATGTTTAAAGGGTTTATTGTTTCCAGAAAAGCTTTTGCTACTCCCTCTGGAGACAGAGCTGATCTAAGGTAATATTAATTCTGTGCATCTCTCTTGTCGGAACTCGACTTCAAATGGAATAAATGAGATGAGAGCTGAAAGAGAGGTTATGCAAGCTGTCATCCTCCATTGTGTTTGAGGCATCAATGACTCTCAGAACAAATTAGGTGTCACTCTACTAAATCGCAGTCAGAAAGGCAAATCAGTTTATAGAAGACTTATTTGGTCTCCTGGAAAGCTCTTGCATTCAGAGCACAGTTAATCTTCCTTTTCTTTCAGTAATTTTAAAAATCCTCATTTTTTACTTCTTTTTAAACAAAGATGAAGCAGAATTTCCTCCTGATGACTCATAACAGTCCCCATAAAATCCATGCTGATCAATTCAGTCTAATTCCTCTGTCTCCAAAAAAAAGTCCCATAAAGGTTTGTTTCACACCTAAAAGAGAAATGACTGCATATGTTTTATTAGACTTTTTAATTTTGGGATTGTGGCTTGGAACAGAGGTCTGTGATAAAAAGTGTATCTGAAGAAGAAAAAAGGTTATGAACTTTGTCAAGTATGAATTCTTTCAATTTTGGATATCTTATCAATTCTATACATTCTTTATTAAGTGACTCTCAATGTATAGAAAAGGAACTAGCATTAGTTAGCTACCTGCTTAATAGTTCTCCTCTGCCACTTGATTTAAATCATTATTCCATCTTTTTTTTTTTTTTCGGAGAAAGACATGCTCATCCGTTTCTTGAAAGAAGAAAATTGCCTTACTTTAGTAAAATCAGGACAGAGATGGAATACACCTCACATAGACTGATGTACTTATTCAAGATTATAACTATGCAGGCAAGGAGTAAGGTACAACAGGAGCAGATCTGCAGAGTGAAACAGCTGCTGTTGAGGGTCATTTTACATTCTAAAGGGATTTTTTTCACATTGTCTTTAGTCTGTGAACTAGGACCCAATAGGTGCTGCAGTGCACAAAGTGTGCTTTTGAAGAACATCTTCCAGTTTTGCTTCACTTGAAAGGTTTTGAGATGCCTCTGTGATAAGACCCAATGTGTAATAACTGGGGGCAGTAAAGAGATTTGCTTCAAAAGTACACTCTCAGACAAATCTGAATGAAGATATGACATTGGTTGACAGTCGGCTTCACATGAACCAGC
>NW_010183954.1:0-238 GCF_000695765.1 Mesitornis unicolor
CTCTCTCTCCTTCTCTCTCTCCCTCTCTCTCCCTCTTTTTTTTTCCTTGCACAAAAAAAAAAAGCCATGACTGCTATCCCACAATTCATCTTCCCTGCGCCATCTTTGTATTATTTCTAATTTATTTTGGATGTCAAAAGACATTGATGAAGATATTTTCTCTGGAGTCTCCTTCCTCTCTAACCCGTCTCTCCCGATGTGAACCGAGCGACTCACAAGCCACCGAAGCCACCAACCC
>NW_010183955.1:0-22154 GCF_000695765.1 Mesitornis unicolor
GCCGCCGCCGCCTCCCTCCCAGCGGCACGCCCATGCTGCCATCTAGCGCGCCCGCCCCGCCAAACACACCGAGCCGCCGCCACCGCTCCCTCAGCCCAGCCCGGCCCTGCACCTCCCGGCTCGTCCCCACACGGCGCCTCTGCCCACACCTGGGCAATCATAACGCTAGGAGCGTATTGGATAGGAATTAACTAGCGCTTCTTCATGTTGAATTTGCAGGGGTATTCTCGGCAGGAGGATGAGATGCCTTCTCTAAGTGGGCAGCATCAGCTGCTGGCTAGGAGAGAATTCCCAAAGCCTGGGTCTGTGGATTCTGTGTCTGTTACAGGATGAAGTAGATAGTACGGGGAATGCCAGCAGACTACAGCAGTTGAGAGTTGCACCAGAGGAGGTTTAAGTTGGATATTAGGAGCAATTTCTTTACTGTAAGGGTTGTCAAGCACTAGAACAGTCTACCCAGGGAGGTGGTGGAGTCACTATCCCTGGAGGTGTTTAAAAAAAATCGGTAGATGTCATGCTTAGGGACATGGTCTAGTGGCAGACTTAGGAGTGGTTTGATGGTTGGACTCAATGTCCTTAGTCTTCTCAAACCAAAACCATTCTATGATTCTATGAAGTGCACAGAGCTGACATACAGGAAAAGTAGAGTTTCTTTGCACACAGCAGGACACCTGCATGGCCAGGCAGGCAATTGAAAGTCCTTTTAAAGTCAGGGCGAAAAGATACCTTAGGACTCCCAAGGCTGAACTGGGAACTCAGAGTGAATGCACATCAGGGAAGGTGAGGCTGCGAGTGCCTGGTTATGTGGGAAATCAGCCGATCTCACCTTCCTTTTGATCCTTCACGCAGATGGTGGAAGCCCAGTCGGTGAAATGGAGACTGAGTCTCAAGCCCAGGCAGCACGGTGGGTTCAGAGGCCCAGCAGAGGAGGAAACCACCCTTTCTCTACCACACAACCAGAGTGGGACTTTCCCCTATTCATCAGAACTGCAGTATTATCTATCCCATAAAGCGTGCCTCCTTGGAAACTTCATAACATCTAAACAGTCATAAACCACTAAGTAGCAGCTTCGGGAGTAAGACCAGATCAGCAGCTACCAAAAATACCAGGATTGGTAGCAGTATGAGGCAGGAGTCTTTACTGTCAGCGCTGGTGGATTCAACTAGGAACCACCCAGGTCCTTAGCAGGGGGAGATACCAATACTTTCAAACACAGGATAAAGGACTTTCCTGACATCTCACATTTTAGTTTATACAAGAATCATCCAGGAGGGGAGGTGATACAGCCTCTCTTTATAACCTTCACATCTCAGAAGCAACTTTTTCCAATTTCAGATGATGTGCAGGATAAGATTTGCTACCAGACCCCTCCACATCCAGGTCTTTACGTTCGTGCTGCTCAGTCAAATACCTCTGATTTAATGCAATCACTTCACTTGACCAGATCCCAAAAGAGCAGGGAGAAACTCTCTGCCTGTTACCCTGCTTTGCCTGGTTGAAAAGTGAGATGCAGAGTTGTGGTAAGCAAAGCAGGCCAAAAAAATAATGGAAGTCCCTGAATGATTCACAAAACCACTAAGCCAAGGGAACAGGAAAAGGTAGCATAGAATAGCAGAAAAATTGCCAGAATGAAAGAGGGGCCAGTGAGTAAGTGGGTGAATTAGCAAATAAGAACAACGGTGGAAAGCTGTTTTAATATTGTTACAGGGTTGGTTGGTTTGGTTTGGTTTGGTTTTCGGTGCTTGCTTTTGCTAAACCCTAATTTGTAAAGGAAGCAATTCTACAAAGTCTCAATTTTCATTAAAAAAACAAACATCCCTAATCCTCACAGATGCAGACACAATGGGGAAAAAGCTTGGAACTGCACTCTAGCATGCCCAAAAGGCTGGAGAAAACGAGCAAGAAACGAAACGATTGCTTTTAAATCTTCAGGGAAACTAAGTCCAGTTCATGGCAGGACTTTGTTAACTGCAGTTTCATGTTTAGTATTATCAGGACTGAACGGATGGAAGAGTACAAAGATGACGGTAACACAGCAAGTGTTGTAATAAGAGCGAAAGAAAGGAGTAAAGGGTGTTCTAGAAGATGGAGGTTTGCACAAAGGAAAATGCCTACTTACTTGCTAATGATCTCAAACTCATCTGTGCTTATTCTGGAGCAAGATAAGAAGTGCAGATATAATAGTATTGGATTCTTTTATCTCTATGAATGGGACTGTTAATTTTAAGTGTCTGGAGTTAAGGTCCCAAAGAGTGAGCAGCTCAGGTCTAGAAACCAAAATCAGTTTCCTTGCCTTAGGGGTGACCAAGCCAGTGTTTTACAGGATGGCCCAGCAAGCAGCACTGCACAATTTTGGTGGGTGTCCAGCAGAGATTTGGTTCTCAGTTTTTAATTTTGATGTCTCACACAGCAACTTAGTACTTTCTTTGTATAAAAAGCTACCATCATCCACTTTATATTCTTTTATAATGTTCAGTTTTAGCAAGTGGAGGCCTCTGGTTGTGTTGAGATTCAGTTATGTTGTAGGACAGTCCTAGCTGTACTACACTGTGCTGCAGGAGAAAGAAGAGGGAAAACTATTCTCAGCTGAGTAGTGGTAATTTCTGAAGAAAAGCTGGTCTAAGGAGCAATCCCTAATAACCAAATAGTTTCTTCAGAGTTTTAACTCCTTCCCTTGCCAGACTGAAGGGCCAGCCCCAGGAAGGTATGAGAGAAGTAAGTTCTTGCCAAGATAACACATTAGTATTAGGAAAGAGTATTCATGAAACAGCGATTGCTTTGGGATATTACTGTGGCACTGCAAATCACTACTAAAATTAATAGATGGCTTATGAGGGTTGAATCTTAGAGAAGGGAGACCACATTGCCCATGGACAAAATAATGTACGGTTTTCACAAGATTTATTTCTATCAAAGAAAGTTTCCCACTAATAGCAGTGGAAGATGTTGATCAGCTCACAGACTTCTTTAAATCAGCTTAAGGACAACATTGCAATCACAACAGCATTATGTGGGGGCATTTTTGTCAGCATTGACAATTTTTATCCTGTGCAAATGGTGGTGTTTAACAAAGACATATGTTTACACAGATGGAGGAGGGAGGTTGTAGTAATGGTGTGATTGAAAGTAAATTGGATTGGTTGAGTAGCTGATGCCAGCTACCGTTTCAGTCTAGGAGTAGGTGGGTACTCGAGATGAGCTGTAGTCACCTGGACCACATATTGAAAGTTTGCTGGGTACCCGTTATTGTCCATTAAAGGTGATCCCAAGATCATCACTCAGCAGCTGCTGTAAGCCCCAGAAGTGCTTAAGCTACAGCTGTTGCTGCTGCTCCATTTGGCTCAGAGAGGAGGTTACTTCCCTAGGAAGCCTCCCACAGGTCCCCACACACGGAGAGCTGGCTCAAGGCTCAGGATTCAGCAGGGCACTTGGCTTTAGGTGCTCCCATCCTCAAGGAAACAAACAAAATGTTCACTGGTGGCATTTGAGCACAAAGCTTTTTAGAGGTGGGCACATGGCACATAGGCGAAGGCCAGACTTGAGCATCCTTACAGCCCTCCAAAAGGAGAATTTGTTTAAAGACACTTGTCTCTCTCCTCGCCCTTGTGACTGGCTATCCAACAAGCCAAACACAAAGACAACCATCGCGCTGTTTAGCCAGACTAGCAGGACATCGATCTTGCACAAGCAACACCATTCTTGGAGCTCCAATGCTTTGGCTGGCTGAAGAAGGGCTTCAAAAGACAAAAACCCATTTTCAGGATCCGCGTCTTTATGAGCTGTCACTGCTAGAATATTCAAGTACTAATCGCTAATGGGAACAACACCTGTGGGCCACATCTTTTTTCACTGAATGCTATTCTCCTGTGAGCAAAGGGTCCACTGCTCCCAGCATCTCTCCTCTGTTTACAGGCCCTGCTGCAGTCTGGTGGTGATGGTGTCGGACACGGGGCAGAAAAGGACCAGGGCTACATTCGAGCCTTCGCTTCATTTTGTGGCATTAGGTTTTTTCCTTCTCTTCTTCCTACTCCAATTAATTTAAATAATGCAGATAACTTTTATACATTAAGGGTTTTCACAAGTAATGATGAGGTTTAGCTCTTACTGTAGTTTACTAGATGTCAATCCACTCTGCAGAGAGGTCAGCATCATACTTCCTTATGTATTATCTTGTGTATTATGAAGTGTCTCAACAAAGTGTTTTTATTTAAATTTAGATACAATTTTTTAAAGTTCTAAAGCTATTTCTGGTGGTTTCCCCTAATAGCTACCATTTCCCTTTCATAATTTATAAACCCTTGATTGAATTGTACCTGACTATGTAGCTAGAGCACTCGTGATACCTGCATCAGGGTTCATTTTACTGAGGGTGGTATATTGATGTGTACTTGGAAGGCTGAAGAAAAAAGCAAGCAGAGCACACTATGACATTCTCAACTTACCTACTCCAGACACACAAATATAAACTGCAAACATAATATTAAAGAGGTGACAACATTTGAGACATCCCAGGTGAAGGACTAACCATCACCAGCTTTCATTTACAGGGTCCTAGCTTTGAGATGGGTGACACACACCCCTTTGGTAATAAGCACTGCAAAGTCATGTTTCAAGAAGCTGTTTTCACAGTGATGGCTTATACACAAAAGTACTATTTTTTTTTCTTAAAACAAAATTTTGCAGCACAGCACAGAGCATTTTCATTGTTGAAATCACTACAGTGAAAAATATTTCAAAACCAGGCATTATTTGTTTTATATTTTCTCATTCTGTGGAAGGATCCGGGTATAACTTCATTTAAATAGGAAGAGTAGCCTTAAAGCACATGTAATTTACTGTTACAAACAGCAATGGATTTTATACACCAGAACATCTACACATATGGAGAAACAAAACCAGCTACATTGACTGTAATAATAAGATTGCTTCAGCAACCTAAATGACAGAGTTAATGCTCAACTATGTTAAATGGCTGCTATTTCCCTATTATAGTGGGTGATATATCTTCATTGTTTCAGTAATGCAGCCAACAATTGAGAGCTAAGTAGTAGCCACTCTTCACCTCCAGTAAGCTTTACAGGTATTTTATATGCAAAGAAATAGACTCCCTAAAATACGCCATTTACTACATCCCACTGAATTACAGTGTATAAACAATAATGGTCATTTGCTAAAACATTACAGCACATATTTGTTGTAGCAAAGGAGGTGAAGCCAGGGAAACCACGGGCAACGTATAAGCTTTTACTTTTATACCCAGATAACAAATGCAAATGTCTTTGTCAATATTATATGTGGGATTTCCGTTTTAACAATATAGGGTTTTATAATCAAAAATCCATTATGGTAGTTTAAGTTTTTATTCAGAAAAAAATTAATCTTGCAATAATACAAATTAAACCATCACCTGTAGACAGTCTCATGTAGTGTTCAGTTAGTGCTGTTCCTCTGGCCAGGATGAGCAGCCTTCGGCAAGTGGAAAGCCTGATTCTCTGGGAACCAGCTTCCAGCTCTCCTCCCCTCCCACCTACCCTTCCCAAAAAAAGGAGTCCCCGTGCTGGATCCTTTTACCTGCCCTTCAAAGTTTAGTACAAACCAACGCACCCTGCATTCTTCCCCAGTGAAGAATCCATGGCCAAAAGATCACACAACAAACAGGACATCTTGTGCTACTTTTTCCAGGGGGAGGAGGACAGGTTAACCAAAATATGCTCTTGAAAAGTAACTAAAAAGAAATATCAGTAATACTGGCTATATGATGATGTATATATGGGGAATATATACAGGAAATCACAGCTTCTCCAAGAAGTGCTCAGGGATCAAAAACCACTAATGACATTAATTGCAGGAAAGGGCATAAACACCACTGTTGAAGTGGTATTTTAACCTACGTGAAGACTGCAAATGCCTGGGGCTTGTATTGCACCTTGCACTGCTGAAATAAATCAGCAAAGCTTTTGAAATAGATATGCAAAGATAGCTAACTATTTTCGGGGAAACACAAAAGAACCCCAGAAAGGGTATTTGTTATCAGAAGTTCTTCCTTACCTAGAACTTCAATCAGTAAGGGCTATTTTGAGAAGAAAATTGGCTTTCAGTCATAGCCGGCTCGCGATGCAATACTGTGTAATTCAGTAAGTTGCTTACAACACGTTTGACTTTACTACTCCAGGCCAGAGGAGTTCAGACAATGCAGAGGCTTCTCTTAAATCGGAGGGCAGTCCAGATTATTTCTGTAATGAGGCATGAACTAAGAATTAGAAACAGGTCACAAAATTTTGCACGTTTCAGGATTTCTGAGCAAATTTGGATAGGTAGACTCAGTTGTGCAGGCTGTGAAACGAGGTTTGTAAAAAAATACCTATGTAAAGACCTCGTGTTACACATGTTCGCGTGTCTGGGGGACATTAGGTGTGAAGAGAGCGCTGGCTGCTCCCTGCCAGCTCCCTCCCCTTTCACCAGCAAACATACAGAGGGGCAGTTCCCTGCAGGGATGGGTCCAGCATGCCCACGTCCCTGCAGGACCTCAAAGAGAGCAAGTGTAAAACAGCATCACTTCAAACCAGCAGCACGCTCTTATTCTCAGTATTAATGCTTAACTTGGTACTTCAATAGGAAATGAAAGCAACAGTCCTCTCATATAGTGGGTTTGTCGCACTCCATTTTTTATATCCACTACTTAAAAGACCCTTTTCATGCCAAAGAGACATTTTGCCATACAGTGCTGGCATAGAAAGGTTTTTTTACATAAGTTTGGTTCCAGTTGCAGTTTTATTAAGCTCCTTAGAAATGCTGGTCAGATTAGCGCGAGCACTGCCGGCTAACTGACCCAAACTGCAGGCACTGGGGCAAGTATTAAATTTAGCTAAATTAAATTTAGGGAATTAGCTACCAAATTCTGGGCAGTCTTCATGCCATGAAGAGACCAAGCTGCTGGAAACTTGATCCAGATAGCAGCCTTCAGATACTAACATATTAAACAAAAAATACGCACAAAAATTGAGTGTGCATCTCCTCTGAGATGCTTTTAACTAACTTTAACTGCTTTAATGGATCTTAATTTATTCCACAGGGGAAGCTTTAACTCTTCTAGTCACTAACAAGCCTAGTGTAACGTGCATATAAATGAACAATAACATGAAGAAATTTTAAAACAATCTAAGTTCTGGTGTGGCACATGCATCAGCTTATACAGGTAGACCTTGCTCTCCATGCTTTAACCAATACACATGCAAAATACTGCAAATTAAAATCAGCTCTTTTCAATGCTATTAAAAACCTACACGTAAAGCATGCTAAACAAGTAGAACATTGCCTACTCCTTGTAAACTACAAGAAATAGGACAATTTCTCTTTGTAACAGCTTTATATTAAGCATTAGAGCAGGAATCTTAACAGCCCGTCTCACCCCTGAGGCTAATTAGATGGTGTACCTCACTGAAAAAGTCTCCAGTGACCCCAGCACTCACCCCTTTTTGCCAAATAACGTGCTCTCAACTTTTCCCGAAGAATGACAATCAGAAGCTGAGATGGGTTGAAAGGTTATTCTCCTCTCTATCTTCCTTTATTTTCAGTCCTTAATTTTAACAAATAATTTGTTCCCATTTTAGGAGCTCAGAATAATGAGGTATAGATGAAGAACCAGGAAGGACTGTATGGTCCAGCCTTCTGCAAAATGAATACAGCAAGGAATGCTGCTGCTAATTTTTATTAGGGATGTTTTTACACTCTGCTAGTTGACAGCTGGAGCATTGTTCACAGGCAAAAAGGAGCACCCACATTTTATTTTACATTGCAGGCAGTTACAGGAGTACTTCACACCTGCCAGTTTGCATCTGCCTAGGTATTCAATGTTTTCTTCCGAATTAGCCCCACACAGTACTCTCCCCATCAGCTTGCATGGCCTATGGCAAAACTCCGCAACATCAGCTATTTTTGTACAGAATAAGCCATAGGTGACTGTGGAGTGGGAAAGCTGGAGTATATTGTATTTCACAACACTGCAGAATGCTTACAGCGCTTTGACAGCTGTTCACAGAGGCACAGTTATGAACCTCAATTTTGCCTCTACCCATCCCATCAGCATTTACTCTTATTATCAAGAAACATGGTAGTGATTATTCTATTATGCTGTACACGGCTATAACCCTAGGGCAATTCAGGAGCTTAAACCATGATGTATGTGGCGGCTTCCTTGGCAATCGAGCACTCTGTAACCAGCGCAACGCAATACCAGTGCTGTCTCCCAGTTCAGCCTCTTTTTGGAAGCATCTGATTTCTTTTTGGCCATCTCCTCCAGTCAGACTAAAAGGGGCTTTCTCATCCTTAATCTGGCCTCTGAAAAAGTACAAGCATAAAATTAATGACTGCGTGCTGTGCCTTTTTTTTTTCCTTTTCAAAATAAGAGGTTTCTCCGGGAATGCTGATACTTCTAAATTTCACAGCATCAGTTATCAAAAAACCAAGACAAACAAAAAAAAAACCAACCAAAAATCTAAAGTCCAAAAAACCCCCCTAAGAATGAATTAGAGACAATGCCCTTAAGCAGCCTCTACTTACCTACTTTTTACAAAAACTTCATTTAAAAATACAAGCATGTTCTAAAAAACATGCCCCATTGCGATATGCAGCAAAGGTCTCACTATGACTGGACTTTTGCATTTCTCTCTGTTAAAATAAAGATGAAAAAGATTTACGTCTAATACCGCAAATAGCCTAAAAGAATGTCAGATTTCAAAAGGCACCAGTCATGTTTTGTTTAGTTTTATTATCCTTTATTATTTTACAATATATTTCAAAAACTTTTACAGATGGCTTAAACTGTTCTACAAGAGCTGCAATACTGTCATAAAAGCACACCTACAGACCGAATGCACAAACAAACTGTAATACCTACTGGTATTGAACCATTAATATCCAAAGGGTGTAGTCTTTTTGCAAATAGATGTGCAGTAATGCAAATGCAAACAGATGTTAATGCAGAAAAAGAAAACTCTGCATTCATGGCTATAGAACAGAGGACTTGTCAAACACATTTGGTACTGTAACATTCTAGACAGCAATATGAGTAGTATTACATATTTAAAGCAATACATGCTCTGAAAAGCCTGTATTTTCAATCTGTGCGTGTAAACAACCTGAATCGAAAATAAACTAGATATATTAAAAACCGAGACATCTAGTCTGCCAACAAGCTTTTGCTTCGTTGTTATCCTAGAATGACAACTTGGGTGGGTGAACTCTGACCTGCATTATTATTTTACATTATCATTTCCTCAGCATTTCTGTAGTATTATGACAGCCTGTGATTTTTTTTTAATTATTCCTTGTGCATAGGCACAGGGGAATAACTTTGATGCATTATTTTTTTTTCTGAGTCTCCACATGGTAAATATAATTAATATTATAGCAAATACATTGCCACAAAAAAGCATTGTATAATGAGGTTTATAACATTATTTAAAGTTCTCAGCTGTACTTCCCTGGTGCAACAAAGCAGTGGCACTGCAGTTTTCAAGGACTGTGTATTGAATCCTCTCAGGCACACAGTGTTTACTAACAGCTCAGATAGATATTATTCTCAACCTACAAAAGTTTTGCTTTTATTATAACTTCTGGTCACAAAAATTACCAAGGCATCTTTAAACCTACACTGTCTGTAAGTAACAAGGTAAAGCCAAATATTTTTAAGCCTATCTAAGCTGATGTACTTTCATGAGAATCTCATGAAAGACATTAGGAGGGAACAGTAATTACATATCAGATTTGTTAGGTAAAAAAATAAAAAGGGTTAAAGTCAAAATTTATGAGTGTGGCACTGTGGCAAAAGAGGCATTCAGTTCTGCTTTATTCTTCAAGTTTAAAGTTTCAGTTACCATTAAATATTTTCTAACAGTGAACATAATTTCTTAGGCAGATACAGTCTACATCCCTCTATTCTCTGCAGACAGTGTTGCAATGGGTCATCACTACATTCAAACACAGCTCTTTTTGCTACAGTCTTCCCAGCTAGCCTAAACAGCAGTGGTATGCATTAGTTATATACATCAGTCAGTCACACCCATCATTACAAATATGTTCTAGTTTATTTACTGTACATGTATACATAGTTGTGTTTATTCAATCCCTTATTTCTTAATCTCAAGCACTCCAGTGGTTAAGGGCAGGCTGGAAAAAAATTCAATATACATAAAAGGGTTATAAATTTCAAGTCTGTAGTGATTCTGGTTTAGGAGCAAAAGGGGAACGTCGTGCTCATGCTGTGAACATGGCTAGCAAAAATAAAGGCAAAAAAAAAGGCAGACTACATTTTTCTCTGGAGTCAAAATTTAGAAAATTAAACAAAATAATGTTAATCCGAAGGGATGCAGAAATAAAAAGGGCATTTTATTTAATGCACAACTAGAGCTATTAAGAATCTTGTTTCACAGAGGCCCTGAGACTTGAGTTAAATGGATTCTCCCTATCATGTGTTTCTTGTGAAGTCAAACTTAAAGCTCTATATGCATAAACATTTGGTATACAACAGTGGACCCATCTTTAAAAAGTGAAGCAATAAAACCTACATGAAAAACAAATGAAAGAACAATTTGATTGGAGGCCTCTGTCCTTTGACCCCTGCCCTATCAGGCTAAATGTCCAATAAAATGTAAAATGCAGCATACATTTGCTTAATCTAAAATTTTTGTCATGATTTATTGCAAATTGCACTTGGCAGTTCACCACACCAATGGAAAACTGGCCCCCCTGTTGGTTCATTCACACAGTCTTTGAACACCAAATACAAGTCACCAGTAGAAAGATCTCGACAGAAAGTTTGCTGCCGTGCTCAGCCAGCTTGCTGCACCTTCTGGATGTGACCCAACCCGAGACACTGCTTTGTCCTGCTCCTTACTAGGGCTTTCATCTTCTGGTAAATAGTCAGGTAGATCTGTATTTTGCTCGACTTCCACTGGAGTATCTTGGAACGGAATCAGCATCTGATAAAACACAACAGATTAAAATTATGTCAAATGTTGTAACTTAAAAGAATGAATCAAAGTTACACATTCAGGATGACAGGCATGCACGTTGTGAAACTGCTCCCCGTCCCTCTATACAGCAAAAATATAAATGGAACCTATTATCTATCTGGAATATACGATGCTTAGAAGATACACAAGAAAAGCTTTGGCTTAACATGGAAGAAAAAATCTCAAATAAAGACACAGGCTTTTTACTGTAGTTGTAAATAAAATACTGCAGGAAGAAGAAAAGGTTCACAGTGATCCTTTTTATGAATCATATATCATAACATTGTGGAGAGAAACAGTTACACTATTTCCATCCTTCTTCTGAACTGTAAGTTCTGTAAAACTGTTCTATGGATACATGGCCTGACATAGGATACCCTTTGTTCTCCTTGTACTGTATATGTAGCATTCCCACTTACAGAATCTTGCCTGGCATGAGATGTGGCATCAGACGTGCTGGTAAAGATACAGCCGAGCGAAAACAACTGGTATTTAGAAAGATACGTATCCTACCTCCTCACCACTTTCACTTTTCACAACTTGCTGTGCCTTCATAACTTTGGTAGATGCTATTGCTGTTGCCAATGCCTGCCAGTACACAGAAAAAGCCAAGAGCTTAGTGTGACAGAATGCAGTAATGCGAGGAGGTAATAATAACAATAAGAGTGCTTACCTCTGCTTTTAGGTCTGAGCGAATTCGTACCACGCACCTTTGAACAGCCATTTGAAAGGTAAAACTAATAACGCCTTTAATTTTCAACAAGGCTTCTTCACAAAGATTCCTTCGAGACTAAAATACAAACAAAAACCCAACAACTGAAGTACTTGCATAATACACCATGCAAAAATGTTAACAGTTAATTATTAAGGAATTCCTGTCTGTCTGAGTGCAGGTGGTTACTCAACAGCATTTCTGTAAAAGAGAAACCAAGACTTACATTTTAGTGCACATATATTAGACTCTCTTGCCACAATAAAAAAGGAAAAAATTGCTTACACTTTAGAAGTCAAAGAAGGATGGAATCAACTGTAAATAATTAGAGAAAAGTGCTGAAAAGCAAAGAATGTTTTTCTCCGTATGATCAGCTAAACAGTCCCCTCTGGTTAAGTTCTGACTGACTGAAGTGCTCATTGATGAGTAGTTAGTGTTTAAGTTGCTATTTATCAGACACCTTGCCTCCATACTGACTGAATGCATCAAAGCAGCTGCTGGATCTTCAGCTGCTTCATCTGTGGCAGCTCACGGACATCACTGCCAAGCATAAGCTTAATTCTCATTTCAAAGGGAAAATATTGGGTTGATAACCCACGGAATGTTATGTTTAAAGCAAGTGACATCGCCCGCTGTGCTGTAACACTACATTGACCTGTACTAGTTGCATCTGTTCTGCATTATCTTAGAATGTTCTACTATTATTTGTCCTTTTAACATTTGCACAAGATGGCTGCAACAAAATGGATTAAAATATACTTGGAGAGACTGCTAGGACAGAAGGGAAAAAAAGAAAATACTGTACCAGAAATCAACTGACAACCTTACGCAGGTTCAAACTAATAATGTATTTACCTTTTGCTGCAAGTTTCTGAAAGATATTAAATAATAAGCTCTTTCAAATACTAAGCTATTTCAAAGCATATTTATATTAGTTATCAAATAACTGCTGGTCAGTACTTGGGATAGCTTCACGCACAAGTAAACTGAATTATCTTAATATCTGGAAGAAGTAACCAAAACAGGCTTTTTTGTTGGTTTTTTTGTGGTTAGTTTTGTTTGTTTGGTTTGGGGGTTTTTTTTAGGAGTTTAGCATATATATTGAAACAATTCATTTCTGTAAGTTTATGTATTGAAATAACTAACATCTTTGACAGAAAAATAACATTGCTGGATAGGCTACAGTTCTCACACAGAAAATATTTGATGCAAAGATGATGGGCTGCCTTGCATGAATGAAAGTCAAAACTACTTTTGGACACAAGAAGTGACACACTTGCAGCTTATTATTAGCCTAAAGAAGTAATTTATGCTTACATGGGCGTATAGCAATTCTGTGACAGAATCTGACTTTTTACTCTGAGATCCCAGGTTAAGTCACAGGCTCCTCAGTTTAATTCAAAATGAGGCTTTCAGTGATCTGGTAACTGGTGAGTCACTTCTTAAAGACAAAACTTACCCAAGGTCCAGACAGACTCTGTAAAAAGCTGGAAGCTCAGCAGCCACTGGCCTCGCTGCACAAGCACCTTTTGCCAAGTAAGTCTAACTACAGCAAGTAGGTACAAACCCCAGCAGTGCACACCTACACAGCTTTCTGCATGGTACTCCTGAAGCATGGGCACAGGGTAGGACAGGTCAAATATAGGTTATTTTCTTGCACACCTTGTAGTTTAGCAAGTAGTCCTTCTAGACTACTGCACACTTATTACCATACCCTAATGAATACTGCTAAATGTTCATTTTCCCCTCTTTTTTAAGCTTATAATCAAATTTGATAATTAGATCTTAAAATAAAAACATTTGACCCCACAAAAAACAACTGACCTTTGCCCTCCCTTCCTGAAATAATCAATATCTACTATTTGAGGTTTCAAAATCCACAAGCATTTGTAGTATTTGCAATCATTCCTAACAGCAGCTTCTTGTTTCAAATCTAAATGACAACACAGGTAAACTGAGAACACAGCATTTACAGCCCCGTGTTTACTTATTATGCCTTTTACCACTCATAGATGCCACCTGATATTCTTTGCTAGTTAAGCTGGAAATAAACTGTTGAGTGAAACTAAGCTGCTTTTATTGTTCACATCCTTCCTCATTCTCCCAGTCCCATCTTATCCTGATATTTAAAACAGCATTATAGGGATGCTGAACTTCCAGGTGGGCACCTGAAGCATCACTAGCATTTCTTTAATCATTTGACAAAATACAGAGCTGTGTACACTCGCAATTCCCAGCCAGTGCACAGTCAGATTTTCATTTTCTTCAATAATGAGCTAAGAAAACATGCCAGTGTGCTCTGGGTGATCCTACACTTTTTCAGGATACCTTTGCCTCACCATTGGAAAGAAAGTCCACACAGTTCACAAAGCTAAGTTCCGTGTGTTGAAGAACAGAAAGAAACACTCTCAAGACAGAATCAGACTATAGCCAGAGTATCTAAACTTCAAAGTAGAAGTGGATTAGATTTCTTGCTTGAAGAAACCTGTGAATAAACAAATCAACTACAATCTTAAATACAAAACAAAATTAACATGAGAATACCAATTGGACTGAATTAAAAACACTTCAGAGTACAAAAGCCAATGGTGTTGACAAAGCACTGCCTTTCTAGAGAGAGCAAGTGCTGGAAGGCCAAGACTGTAAAAAATATTTACTTCGTATAAAGTGAGCTAGAGCAGTATGTTATTTCTAAAGGAATTAACTATGGTCCTATGAAAACAGTACAATGGGTATGCTGTTGATAAACTGGGCCTGTGGACATGCTTACTTGGCAAAATGTAAAGCAACAAAGCAAAGGATCAGGTTTGATCATTTAAAATGGGTACAAAACTGAAGATACAGAGTCCGGAGGGCACTTGTGGATAACATGCTTAAACAGTCTACATGCTGTTTGGCAGCCGTAAAAAGGCAAACATGGCCCTGGGGTGTTATCTACAGGGGTATGGTAGATAAATCCGTAGAAGTTATTCTGACATTACATAAAGACTCAGTGAGACCTCATTAACTCAAATGCCATTCTGGTCACCACGGTAGAAAAGATCTCACAGACAATGAAAAGATGTAGCAAAACCAGCTCAAAGAAAATAAAGCATTTCTAAATTAACAGTAATAAAAAAACCCAACCAGTGTCTGAAATCTCTCATAACTAAAAGGAATTTTGTTTTATTTTAGTTTAACACACTGATACAGCCACAAGATATCCTCAAGTGAAACTACTGAGGGTACCTTTCTTGACAAATGAAAGAAAATTAAGAGGCAGAAACTGAATAGGTTTTTTTGAGTAATTAGAAAGCCATCAAGGAAACCGCCTTAAAACATCTTTAGATATTCTGAATAAGCTCAATTTCTGCAAGATTTTATACATATCCTGTGATTCAAAATACGATTCAGAGAAATTGCTGACAATTGATGATGCCACACAAGTAGCCTGAATACATTCTTTCTGTGGGCAAAATACATCTCAGTACAGCAAGCTTTATTTATGTAAATGCTGAAGGTTACCTTACCGAATCATCAAGGCCATCTATATGCAAAACCACTGTCTTGGCACGCTTATTTGTGCTGCCGAGGAAAAACTGAGCTTTCCGTCGACGATAATTCATCTCATTCACATTGTCCATGTCTGACATGTTGGAAGACTGAAGAATATCATAGACTTCAGAAGCTAAAAGTTTAGTCTCTCCTGGTGTAGTGGTCCTTAGAGGAGAAAGGGATTAAGATTTGTAAATAGTTGGATTTTACATTAGTACTCCAAACAGCTGCTGCCCTGTAACTGGAATACTCCATGTGCTGCAGAAATACAATTATACAGTCAATAAATGACAAAAAAATTTAAATGGGAGAGGAGAAATTAGATAAAACTATTTCCTTTCCCATACTACAATTTTTATGTTGATCTGTTAATTCTAATATCATAAAAAACAAGTCTGTGTTCTCACACACCACAAACATAGTTTACATCAGGTTGACAACCGCAAACAAAACTTGGTAATAGATGCTCAGTTCACTGCTGTTACTTTGTGTTGAGCTTCTTTTTTTAAAACAACAGATCTCCAGCTGCCTTGTGATATGTTTTATTTCCCACGTTTCTTGTCAGATAGTAAAAATAATTTCTTTGTAGAACTATAATCTTTCCAAATGCTTCCTTCTCCAAAGTTACTGAGCATCAACAGCAAAGCAGAATCCCACATTTTCTTAAAGAATCCAAAGGTTACTTTTGACTAGACTAAAATTTATTGTATGAACTGTATGATAGCATTCTTTTCAGACAGAAAAAAATGTAGATAATAGATCATAATTTGATCCATTAAAAATAATTTAATAAGTTACTAATATAAATCTGTTGCCTAAATTCAGCCCTGTTTTAATTACGTCAGTGATTTAAAGATACGTGCAGAAACAAAATTATTACCGCATCAACTTGCAATTAATCTTAAAATGATGAATGACAGCTTTGCTGCTTTGTTTAGCAAACACTAAGTAAGTAACAAGTACCTTTGGATTTTTTTTTCCATTTGACTTCCTTAATTACCATACATTAAACACGTTTTTCCATCCTACCATATGGACAAGAAAGAACACTGAAGCAACCATGTTCAGAGTTCTACACTTGTGGGGGTCCCAGCTAGCCTTTTAAGGTTATTTTTCTTCTTCTCTGCACCCTGTTTTTAACAGCACTCGCTTGGAGAGGAAAAGGTGAGCACTTGTGATCATTCAGTACATTGATAGCATTCAAAGATAAAAAGAAAAAAAGGGGGGAAAAAGGGTAATAAGCAAACAACCAAGACCTAAAATAGCAAAGCACTTCGGCATATGTTCAGTTTTAAATACATGCTTACGTTCTGCTTTCCTACAGCAAAAACAATGCTTATGTTAATTCACAGAAACAAATGCTTGGAACTCGCAAAGATTTCAACTTCACCCTTCCATAATTTATTAGGGAAAGTAACAGAATAGATGATAAAGCCACGCAAGCTGATGTTCTGAGGTAGTAATAAATTAGCTTGTGCAAAAGCGACATCTTCTCAAGATACTAAGAAATATACCCACCTGTTAGCTCTAGCAAATTCTTTTAACAACAATAACAAAAAAACCTGTTTATATCAAGTGATTTAAAATAGAAGACTTTTTTTTGAAAGCTTAAACACAGTTAACTAAGCACACTATTGAAAATGCCTCTATTCCACCTACAGCACCCACTATGCTGTTGGTAAGAGTTTTTGCTTGAATACAATTGTGCTGTTGCATCCCAGAGTTAAAAAAACCCAAATCAGAAAGACAAATGAGAAAAAAAAATACTTAATATTACCCATAGTGTACATATATGTATATACACATACATACACAAAAGAAAGATAATTTAAAGTTCATTCAAAATGAACAGCTCAAAATAAGAGTCAGTAAATATGCAAGTGCCTAAAAGTAAAAAATCAACAGTGATTTTCATACAGGTTTTGTGCTCCCAACATTATAGTTGGCATCGTTCTTGGAAAACTAACAACCTAAGATTAACTGTAGTATTAAAATATACTGTTGATTTGAAAACACAAATTTAAGTCTGCTCTTATTTGATAGAGGTATTCTACAATATTCCTAAAAGAAGTCTATAGTCTATAGTATAGTCTATATACCTGTATAGTCTATACAGGTAAATGTTATGCATACGCACACACTCAAACAAGCTACTCAGATAATTTCCTGTATTTTTCCAAACAGAGGATTACTATTGTCTACCACCAAGTTACAGATGATATCCCTAGTCACCCCTCTTACACTAAAAAAAAAAAATCATTCCAAACACAAGATTTTAATCTCACATCAGGAGAATCTGTTGCAAAATAAGCAACTAACTGCATAATAAGCAGTAGCATAAAAGAGGCTACGCTACAAGGGCAAGAACAACAGATGTCACATAAGAATATCAGATTGCAAAACCAATCAAGTGATTCTACGATTCCACGAAAGGTGGAAAAAAACAGTTTTATTTTGCCATAATGCAATACTGTATTTTCAGCAACTCAGTTAAAGCAAAGATACACAAAATTTCACACAAACCTTTCTACAATTTTTAGTGTAATGGTAAATGAGTGAATACAAGCTTTGCATCGAACTGTTCTTCTTTCATTAAAACAATTTATACAACATTGATAAAAAGAATATAAACCTTAATATCAGACTACATAGAAGGAAGAATTTTTTTTATGATGAGGGTGGTAAAACACTGGAACAGGTTGCCCAGAGAGGTGCCCCAGCCCCGGAAACATCCAAGGTCGAGCTGGAGGGGGTTCTGAGCAACCTGATGTAGTTGAAGATGTCCCTGCTCATTGTAGGGGGGGTTGGACTGGAAGATCTTTAAAGGTCTCTTCCAACCCAAACTCTTCTATGATTCCATGATTTTTAAGAAAAAATTATCTATCTGGAAGTAACTATAATAAACCCTCTCTATTGGTTTGGAAGGGAATAAACCCTCTCTATTTGATTGGAAGGAGGTGATTATCCCCCTGTACTTGGCACTGGTGAGGCCGCACCTCGAGTACTGTGTTCAGTTCTGGGCCCCTCACTATAAGAAGGATGTTGAGATTCTGGAGCATGTTCAGAGAAGAGCCACAAGGATGGTGAGGGGTCTGGAGAACAAGCGTTATGAGGAGCGGCTGAGGGAACTGGGATTGTTTAGCCTGGAGAAGAGAAGGCTGAGGGGAGACCTCATCACCACCTACAACTACCTAAAGGGAGGTTGTAGAGAGGTGGGTGCTGGTCTTTTCTCCCAGGTGATGGAGGATAGAACAAGGGGAAACGGCACCAAGCTGTGCCAAGGGAGGTTCAGGTTAGAGATAAGGAGGAAGTTCTTCACTGAGAGGGTTGTCAGAAGCTGGAACAGGCTGGGCCGGGGGGGGGGGGGGGGCCCCACCCCCGGGGGAAAGAGGTGGTGGAGTCACCATCCCTGGATGTATTTAAAGAGCGGGTAGACGAGGTACTTAAGGATATGGTTTAGTGGGCAGACAGGAACGGTTGGACATTATGATCTCAGAGGTCTTTTCCAACCGAGCAATTCTGTGATTCTGTGATATTGTAAAATCAAGGTGATGTTCAAACCTGCCTGTTTCTTTATACACTATATTGGTAACAAAAAGAGAAATACAACTAAACTACATGTAAAATTAAAATGTAATAGAGTAACTGGAGTTGGGGTTTTTTTAAATAAGGATAACACATGGGTTGTGCTTTTGTTGCCTGAAATGAGAAGAAATGGCAACCTTAAGAGGGTTCTGAAGGCACTGACACAGGCCCTTGTGCTTGCTCATCTGGGTTCCCTTTTCAGGAAAGGTTGGACCAGAGGAGCTTTGAGGGTCCCTTCCAACCTCGGCTGTTCTACAATTCTGACAAGTGCTGTGCTACCCTGCTAGGGAAATGGTGGTCTCTGGTTAGAGCAGAGTAACAGTTGGTAAGAGCTGGTTACAACCTCTTTCAGAGGCGGTAACATCTTACATTACTTCAGCAAGATTCAGAAGATGCCTGTCAGAAACCCAAATCTTTGATTTTCACTGTCTTCCTGAATTCCTGTCATCCTAGATGGCTGCCTGTCCTTCCATTATGTTCACCCAAGGCTGGCTGTATAAGTAATACGAACACAGAATCCAAGTGACATGTGCTGTATCTGTCAGAAGAGGATACAAGAAATAGTTCTCATTTGCTTCACAATTAAAAATAACTTGGTAAACATGGTCCAAGTGCTGCAGAGGTTTTATAACAAGACATTTTTTAAAATTTTAGCTAAACTTAAAGGACATGAAAATTACTGTCTACAACTTCAAAGGTTTTTGTGACATGGGTTGAGCATGCATGCTTGGAAAGAATATGGAAGCAGAATACAGCATTATGGCTGCACAACCAGCATGTGATTTCAGTATACACACAGCATCTTAAACGATAATAGAAGGGTCCCAACAACCTTCCTACCATAGCTGCATCTGATGTAAAGGTAACACAGAAAGTTATGTATCTTCATTCAGAAAAAGTAAAAAGGCTGAGAAAGACTAATATGGTGGATTTTCCCCTTTTGAAGAAAGACGAGATAGTATAAAATACAAAGCCCTGCCCCTGGGGAGGAACAACCCCAGGCACCAGCTGGAAAGCAGCTTGGCAGAGAAGGTCCTAAGGGTCCTGGTGGATATGAAGTTCAACATTAGCCAGCTACATGATGTTAGAGCAAAGAAGGCTTAACGGTGTCCTGGGTTGCATTAGGAGGAGCATTGCCAGCACATCAAGGGAGGTGATCCTGGCCCTCTACTCAGCACTGAGGCAACACCTGAAGTGCTGTGTCCAGGTCTGGGCTCCCCAGTACAAAAGAGATATGGACATGCTGGAGAGAGTCCAATAAAGGGTCAGAAAGACAATTAAAGGGCTGACGAGGAAAAGCTGAGAGAGCTGGGACTGTTCAGCCTGGAGATGAGATGGCTTGGGGGGTGGAATCTCAATGTATATAAATACCTGAAGGAAGGGTGCAAAGAGGATGAAGCCAGGCTCTCTTCAGTGGTGCCCAGTGACAGAACCAGAGTCAGCAGGCACAACTGAAACACAGGCAGTTCCCTCTGAACATCAGGAAACACTTTTCTGCTGTAAGGGTGACTGAGCACTGTCACAGGTTGCCCAGAGAGGCTGTGGAGTCTCCATCCATGGAGATACTAACAAGCCACCTGGACGTGGTCCTGGGAAATGTGGTTTAGGCAACCCCGCCTGAGCAGAGGGATTGGACCAGATGACCTCCAGAGGTCCTTTCACACCTCAACCACTCTGGGAGTCTACGAACACATATTAGAAGTTGGTAAGTCATTTGATAAATTCAAACGGCAAAGTACAAGGAGCATATCCATTTTTATCTACTTGTGGATAGTTATTTTTTCAGGTTAAGAATATTTTAGAAGCTAGGCTTTTATGTAAGTAAAGCAAAAATGTATTTCATTTTTCTGCCAACTATTTTACTTACTTATTGTCTTCTGCAGAGTTTTGCGTGACAGCTTACATAACTCTAATGCACCTAATAATTTAGAACTGAAATACAAGAGCTTTGTAATTTTATTCTGATTTCAGAAATTTCCTGCTCCCACATTCAGATTTACTGTTCACTGCTCAGTCCTAAATTGTTTTATCTTAAGGCATCAAGAACTAAAGGCAAGGCTAGATGGAAAAGACGAGGCTTTCATCTCGAAGTCATTAAATAATTTGTCAATTGGTACTTCAAATGTTTTGACCTTAGCTTACAGCATGATTATACAGTAATCAACAAAAAGGGCTACAGAAAGGGTTGTCAAGCACCGGAACAGGCTGCCCAGGGAGGTCATGGAGTCACCATCCCTGGAGGTGTTTACAAGGCAAGTAGATGCCGTACTTAGGAACATGGTCTAGTGGCAGACTTTGGGCTGGTTCGATGGTTGGACTCGATGATCTTAAAGGTCTTTTTCAACTGAAACCACTCTATGATTCTACAAAAAGTTACTAAGCTTATAACAACAGTTCAGAAACTCTTAATGCAAAACTTAAAAATCCAGTAGTTTACTGGTTCAAACATGACATTGATTTAAGGAAAACACTGCTCCACGTTTTCTCCCTCAATCTATAGCAATTTTTTTTTGTAATTTTGCTTAGCACAATAACTGTATTCAGTAAATTTAGCATAGAGCCCAAAATGAGATCACACAGGAATACCGCAGAAATATTTTAATCTCAAGTCATTTCACAACGCAGATCAAAATGTCAACATATATAAGCTCACTCAGGAGTTTACATTTTTACTTTCTCTCTTAATCAAATCTGATGTAGCTCAGGAATACTCAATTTGTAATCTAGGGACCAATTTCAGCCTTGTACCAATGGACCTTTTTCCCCAGGGTTGCTCAGGAATAAGTAATCCAAAGACAGACCAACCATTCTCAACTTAGGTTTCTATCTTTTTAAGTCAGTTGAGGTAAAATTTCCTGTACTGACATTTCTAGGAGTTTACATACCAATGGAAAAATAGTACCTTAAAGCTCAGATCTCTTAAAAAAAATAACAACAAATCCACCATACTATTTGAGTCTAACAAATATGAAGTCTGAAGAACAAAAATTTCTTCATTACCCAAGGTAAGGTTCAGATATGTGGCAAGACCTCAGCTGAATCCCATACTAAATACCTACTTACAAATTAAAAGTAAAAATAGCTCTCAGATTTAACTTACATTCTTTTCATAGAAAAATCCTAAGCAAGTCAGTGAACGTAACAAAGGACTGAAAGCATGATCTTTTCTTCAAAATACCAGTTTGAGGGACTCCATTTCTAGAATGACCCAAGCTTAAGATCACATAGTAGTAGATATTTTCACTTGAACACAATCCTTTTCATACATGCAACTACTGCCCCTATAAGGCAGATCTAACATTTTTCCCTA
>NW_010183955.1:22185-39082 GCF_000695765.1 Mesitornis unicolor
CAATCCTAAGCAGTGATATTTTCAATCACCATTTTATTTCCATAATGAACCTCATTCACTGCAACAAATGCAGTATCCTACATGACACAAAAAGCCCAAGTAAGAATTTAATGGATCGGCATGGAATCTATCTAAATACACTGTTGAGTAAATGCACCTATATTAGAAACCTTAAAGCATATACTTGGTAAGAGATTTATCAACTGTGCCTTAAGACCACTGATTTATTTGTTTCCAGGTGACCAATTTCTTTCAGAGCCCATTCTTCCTATATTTAAAGACAGAAATTGTCTCTAGCAATAACTAAAGGGAGCAGTAAGCTGCAAAGAATTGCTACATTCTGTAAGGGAGGGTGGGAAACCACTAATCCTTGATTCTAGAAGTGAGACACAGTGATTGACATGGTTTTGATGAAAACTTTGAGCATGAATGACAAGCCTAAAGAAAGAGCATGGTATTAGAGAAAAAGCAATCTGTTTCAAGACAGTTATCTGATCTGGCTGTTTTTCTGGCTGTTCTGCTCCAGTGCCAGGGCAAGATTCTTTCTTATCTCCAAGAATGCTGCTCTTTCTTGTCAGCTTTTAGTGTATCCCACGATACAGTGGCCTCACAAGCATATGGCTGCTCTCCTGACTCAACCCAGGCAACAAGCAAATCACCCAAAAACAGTCTGAAAAAAGAGCATTACTTCAGCACACACTTTCTTACAGTCCCAGTATGGTGCTTTCACCATGCTACCTATTACAGTACACCTCCATTCCCTCTAGCCCCCAAACACCCAGTAAAGACCTGCTAACATTGTACAGCAGCTGACAAAAAGGATTACCACCTACTTTCTTAAAAGAAAGAAGTCAAAATCCTCAAGAGCATAGACAGCAGGTTCCTTATGTTGGTCAACAACAACGTACCAAGCATAGCACTGGGTGAACAGCAGGAAAAATAATTCATAGGCATAGCATAGGAAAAACAATACAACCTGTACAACTGGCAAGTTTGAAGTGACACACTGAGCTGCAGCACTACCAATCTCCAAATCCAAAACCCAAGTAGCTGGATTACTCAATGAACCCACATAGAGCCCAAGTGCAGTTGTGCTGTGCGACTGCACTCCTATAGTATCAACCATGTGGTAGCTTCACATCACCTCTACATACTCCAAGGGCATCCTACCATGGAAACAAGGCAAGGTAAGACAGACTTTCCAACGCTTTCTAGACCTGCAAGATGCCTGCCCCTTGGCAAGTCTGCCAGACATCACTCATGCTATCAGCTGTGACAATTTGACCAGAAGACATTAAACTAAGGAAAGTTTGGAATGGAATGAGGAAACCTGATGTCTGGAAGCTGATTTTGTACTAAGCAAGAGGTACTTCACTGAAATTAGGAGTGACAATTGGATCACTTAGTGCTTCTTCCAGCTCAATTTAAGTCATATGCCTACTGACCCTGGAAATTTAGAGAAACCCCATGTAAATGTTGGAATGTTCTGAAGACTGCTGAAAAAAACAAAAAAAGCCTAAATGTAAGTTGTAAATCTAAGTAAAATCACAGCACAGTACCATTTTACTGCAGTAAAATCAGTGACTGTGATGCAATCTTAAACATTTAGCAAACTGAGTAATTACCCACGCTTAAAACATTTCCTTGATTCAGTCTATTGTCCTCTGATCACAAGAGGAGAATGAACTTTCAAGAATGGGATAACAGATTTGAACATATGCCATATGTTTAACCCAGCTATTCATCCAATTTTGTTTAACTCTTGCTATTTATATGCTAAATGGAAGATCAACTTTTGATCTTCCACAGCTTGGTATCTACCATATGGACATACTCTCCATCTCAAGAAAAAAAAAATAATCAAAAAAAATCAAGGCCTGTTACTCAACTAAACTCAAAAGGCTTCAGAGTAGCATTTGCTAGACAAGAGTCTGCATAACAGACAGAAGCTCCATGTTGAATTTCACAGTAGCTAGTTCCAACATCTTGCCTGCTAATGAACAGTAATAATTTATTGCATTTATATGGCAGAAATCGTGTTTACTGTATGGCTTCAACAAATTGCATCAGGGTTTAAAAAAACAATCTTAAGGGTAACAACTCTCTCCAGTCCTTTCCAGTGGAAGATATCAAATACTGCCATTAAAAAGCCAGTCCTTCCTGGTAATAATGCTGTAGTGATCAGGTAGAAGCATTAGTAATGCAATTAGGCTCTGTATTGAAATAATTTTAGGAACAGCTTGAAGGAAGCCAAATGCCACTGCTTGTACTATCAGCGTGCTAACAGCATTAAGTATTTAATATAATAATATATGGTAATAGTACATAATTATCTGGAAAATTCTTTTATGTCTTCAGAAAAACCAGTTTATTAGTTTCTTTATTTTGACAAGTAAGCTTCACCTGCTTATTCCCCCAAAATCTACTAGAGAAAGTAAACAAAAAAAAAGGATTTGCAAAATACAGACAAAGGCTTCCCTAAACAAAACCTGTGTGAATAGTAAGCATTGAACTACAACACCAACCTGTACTAGAGCAAAAAAATGCAGGTTTAGTCTACGTAGGCTTAACTGTGTAAGCTTTGTATTTGACTCATTTGCTAATATAGTTAATATTAATCTATTCAGCAGAGACTCGAAGTACATAACTTTGAAAGCAACAACTATTTAAACATTTTGTTTTCATACTCTTGAACTACTTATTTGTTGGCAATGGATTTTTTATAGTAAGCCAGTATTAGCAGCTTCACTGCTAGCCAAAGGGACAGCAGTCATGAAAGATAGGTTGAAGCATGCACCAAGTTTTTTAAAAAAAAATATTGTGTGAACTTGATGATGTACTCTGTAATTAGAGAATGCAGTAACAATTTTAATTTGTTCCAAGTTATTACATAAGACAAAATTCAAAGGAAATCTTGCAGAAAAAGATATTATAACATGCACTGCAAGGTTAATCCAGACACTTAGGTTTTAACAGAACAAAACTGCAATTTTTGGAGGATGCTTCATGGCGAAGGTCAAAAACCAGGGACAAGCATCACCTGTGGACAAGTCCACTGTAACCCAAAAGCAGACATATGATACTGGCAAGGAAAGACGAGAAACCTCACAGTGCTAAGTACCTATCAACTCCCACTTCATAGATAAATGGCTCCAGCCCACAATTATGTCAATCTGCACCTGCAGTAAGTATTAAATACTTCTCGACACAACCTGCTACTTGTATTTCAAAGCATCTTAAGCCTTCTTTGCTCTTTATTTTATTAAGCTGTCAGAAAAAGTCAGCATATCAAGGAACCTACCTCAGCACCTTTTCTTGTAAACTCAATAGTAGCCAGTGAAGGTCACACTATGCCTAAAATTCTTTCAACACCAGCTGACAACAAGGTTTATTGAGAGTTAAAGGCACTCTGTGTTGCTGTTACTATTCCTGACTCTTCTACCAATCCACTTCGAACCTCTTCCCTCCAATCTCAGTAGTGACTCCCACCACAGAACAAGCAGCAGTCTTTGGCATGCCACATCAGGCACCACATTCAGTACGGCAGTAGGATTTTTCCCATCATTCAGCCAGCAATCAGTTAAAAACCAATTCAGATTCCATTTTTTTAACATATCAGAACATTGTATCACACTCTGCAAAAAATTCATTTTTTATTCAAAATCCCAATGTTTCTCAAAGCCCCATATTTGTTTTAACAAAGTCAGCAAGAAAACATAAACACTCAAAAGGCAAACTAGAGGTTGACGACCACCGAAACTGCTGAGTACAGAAATAGTATTGATTGTATTGAGCTCACTAGGCAAATAAATTAAGTGTGAGAAGGATGACTGTGATACCTCTGACTAGAGAAGTCCCAAGAAAAAAACCAAACCAACCAAACAAAAACCACCACCACAAAACCAAAAAAACAAAACCCAACAGAGCATCAAAAGTGCATCAAGACATCATTGAGTAGATCTTGTAGGGCATAGGGGAAAGCCTTCCATTTGGTCATGCTTTCATATTTTCTCAGTGACCAATTCTACACAGACAAACAAAATCAATAAGCTCATCCTAAACTGTAACTCTCATAATAAACCTTTAGAACAGTTATTTATATGACTGCTAATTTCTATTAACCCCTGCAAAATATAAATCTACAGTAATATTTCAACATTTCAATTACTAGTTACATTTGAATTGTTGGTAGTCCAGTCTTGAACTATTCTTACAAATGACATCCACCTTTCCAAACCTTTAAACCTTATTTTCTTATCTCACAAAAGCTGTAAGATTCTTCATTTGTCCCTGTGCCCAAATGTCTGTGTTGAGATCATGACTTCCTACATAACGCTAAATATACTACAGGAATACAACAAAAGGTCTTGAAATAGGTTTTTTTAAATTGATGAACTGTGAGGAAGTCTGAACTCCTGTTAGTTTGCCATGACCCACGAGCAAAAGGAGCAAGAACTTTGAATAGATGCTTTAGTGACCTAGGTAGCCCACAGCATTGAACTCATACTCTCCCCTGCCTCTCCACTGCATCCTCTACATCATCTCCTCCAAATACCAGAAAGCTGTTTGGTAGACAAAAGGAGCATTCAGTCACTTAGAACAAGTAACACGGTACATTCAAAGAGAACATATTGATGCTTCCTGTATTTCCTAATACTTCATTGCGGGTCTTTTGGCTGAGGATGTTTTTTCAAAAAAAACTTCAAAACCCAATCTATTTCTGAAACTTGTAAGATTAACAAAATATAAAATAAAAACATTCCTTAAAGAAACCAGGGGTGTGGGAGAGGGATATTAAGCCACTTTGCTTAACAATGCTGAATAAAACAGCCTGTAGACATCTTCCTGCTGTGACCATCTATTATTAACAAGCCCACTGCTACAGCGCTGAATGGTTTGGAGCCCCACAGCCCAAAGAGAGGCATGAGCGACCAAGAGTGTCATTTTCTAGAAGTACTTACCTTCTAATAGACAAAATGTTACAAAGTGGGTAAAACAAGGCTCGGGGAAAAAACCAACCAAACAACAAACAAAAGAGGAGAGGAAAGGCCAGGAAAGTTAACATGAAATAGGCAGAGGGATGTGTGTATTACTCTTGTTCCAGGTGATACACTGTAATTTGTAAATAATTTCTAAAAACCAGGTTTTTGGAACCTCCTGCTCACAAGAATATTTAAGACATAGGATAACCATGTTTTTCTCCAAAACCACAACTTCTCAGTACAGAATCACAGGTATGATAGGGCCCAAGAATAATCATGCACCAGAACCATGCTTCCCATTACCCAATTTCAAGGATTTTTCAATTTTGATGAGTCAAAACCCCACACACCAAGGATTACGAAAATAACATTACTAAGTGATTCAGATATAGAAAAATAAACTCTACAGTCTGTAAAAGTTACTTCCTTTTTCTTTGCAGATCACAATTTAAGTATTCCAAGCAAAAGCACAAATGTATAAATGTAGAAAATGTGAAAAGTTTACAAACTTTGTCAGCTATATTTTCTCACAAAGTGAGATTTTCTCACATCTTGAAGTCAGTTATGATATGACAACATTCCCTTCATCATCAGATATCCCTTTAAATAGGTTTAAGTTGTTTGCTTTCTTGCTAATTAATACATGGCCTTTGCTCTGTCTTCCCCCAACCATTCCTCCTTTCTCACCAAGGAGAAAGAAGTATGCCACACAACAGAAATTAGAAAACTATTGTGATGCTACATCCCTACTATTTTAATTCCAGCAAATACTAGCTGAAATACTTGGCTTTTTTTTTTGTCAGACATCATAAATTTAAACTTTGCTGGTTTCTATGAATAATTAAATTTTCAAAAAGTATAGGTAATTAAGACTACCAAAAATTAAAATTGAGTAAGAAGTCAGCAATTATAGACGGCATGTATTTTACCAGATCTGCAAGGGACTCTAATTAAACACATATTAATTGCCCTAATCTTCTTAGGCAAGTAATAAATTGGAAGAGCTGATTAATGCACTGGATTTAGTTCAGCTTGTTAAATCTGACACCCTGGCAAAGGAAGACTATCTTGAAAGGCTCTTTTAGCCAAGTAATTGGAATTTTACTCTCAGTAATTTGCCATTCCATAATAAGAGCTTTTTAGTATATTGACTCTTCATCAGGCTTTTTTTTCCAAATACAAGTTAGTTATATTTAAACAGTACCATTATGCTGTTCATAAAGATTATGAAAAATTATGAACTTTGACCTTTACTGTCCATCAAAGTCACTTTCGCTCTGAACACAAATTACTCTATTTCCTTGTAGGCTATAAATCCTAATTAATTTTAATTCTAGAAGCTGCTAATAACATTTTATAAAGTCCATACGGACACATTAAGTCCTCCATACAATTCATAAAGCCAGCAACTAAACCTGTTTTCAATATCAAGTAACTGCTGATGACTGCTGGAATACAATGAGACACCATTCTCTCCTCTCCTTTTTACTTATTTACGCAAACACTTCTACACATACACTTGCAGGTACTCAGTCGCTTGGCAAAGGAGCGGAACATTTTGGTCATAGCAATAAAGCAGTATCAGCTATTAAAAAAAAAGTTTGAAAACCTGCAGGTAGGGATTTTAAAGGTCTGATTTCTCTCCAACAGAGCTACTATTCCTACCTTATAACATGGAAAGATGCCTCAAGCTACACTTAAAAATAAGCAGATGTGGATGAACAAAAAAGAAAACTCCCCTGCTAAGGAAAAAACCATCAAATATAAAATATGGCAACAGAAGTTTTGATATTTGAAAAATGTTTTGAAGTATTCCATGAAACTTGAACAGCTTCTCATATGTCCTAGAAAATGTGGAAGTGTATAAAGCCTTTCATATGAAGTATCTCAGAAAGTCATACATGCTCCAAATCAAGTTCAGTTGGAAAAAAAAATCCTGAATATATAAATACCTCACTGCCTTCAGATTTTTATTCTGTACACCTCAGAGCTGACATTTCATACTTCTACTCTAGAGCCTATAAGCTCCAATCTCTGCATCTAAAACTTGGTACTCTTCTGTTAGCAAAAACTAATTTTTGTACATCTTGAAAAGCACTGTCACGGTAAACCTAAAACCTGTCCTTTGTTCCTTAGGTGAACTGTAGCATCAACTAAGGAGTCAGCTGAATATTCACTTTAAGCAGCAAAATTATTTTCTCAAATGAGCTATAATGCTTATTGTAAGCAAATAGCAAAAAAGCTAATCAGATAATACTAGGGCACTGGTAAGTCTTTAAATGAGATGTGAAGTTACCTCAAAGAACTACAGTTAAACTTGGATGTCTATCCAATATTTTATAGACATTTTCCATGGTGCAGTACAGAGTATAATTTACTGCTTACCATTGGATAAACAGATGGCCCTCAATTCCAACTCTTATCCTCGGTAGTCTTATGAAGGACATAGTAATTTACCTTCACAATAATGAGTTTAAACTATATTATATTATATTAAACTAAATTATATTAAACTATATAAGAAGTGCTATATTCTTCTTCCATTGGTTGTGTATTACTTGCAACAAAAGGGTTTTTGTCTGTGCCTGAGGCTCCTGGATTTAGTACTATTACAAGAAATTCTAAGTAGCAAACCAGTTCCAGCTATCTTCCAGGTGATGCCATCGAACATTTAAAGATCTGTTAGAATGGTTAGCTGTGGTAGGTTACAGTACGAAATTCCACATGTGAACTTGAGGTCTCTAATACAGAGACCTTTAAGGCTTATAAGAAGACACTCACACAATGAGGAAAGCCTTCAAATTCCAAGATTTACATAACCGAAAGCAAAAGAGAACTGGAATTCTAAACAAACTTGTGACTTCCTAAGCACAGTGTCAGTTCAGCACTGCTGAACATCAACTTCAGTCTGAAATATAACAAATATTCAGTTTGTGATTTTCCTCTGTGCACCAGCTCCATTTCATTGCTTGAAAAGACATAACACAGCTGTATCAGGGGCAGAATACAGTTTGTCATGATTCAGTAGCGAACAGAGAAAGCCACTGGACATTATTAAGTGAAAAGTCAATTAAAATGAACAGTGAAAGTTACAAAATCCTTGACGAAAGGGAAAGATTCAGGACCACAGGATGTCTTTAACCTGTCAAGAGCCAGTGACTGCAACTTTCGGTCCAGAAGATGCTGTGTTCTGTCTAGCTTGAAAAAACTGTGCAATAACTGGAAAATCAAAATACTGACAAAAGTTCACATCTTTTTGTATGATTTGTTGACATTTTTATAATACATCAAAAATATGACCTAAACTCCAAATTAAATTGTGGAAAAAATAAAAAGATTTTTAGATTAGATGGAGCAACGAGCTAGATACACAGATTCAGGAAAGTAAACTGGAACGCACAGTATGAAGTCATTAAGACCAAAGCATTTATTGCTGCATTTATTCAAGTTTATCTTCAGTTCAAAGGATGACAATATCTTCTGGTAGACTGAAATCACATTAAAAGCTAGAATCTGCATTTTGTAAAGCAAATCTGAAGAAGGTAAAGACCTTGCTTTCTTTCCTACAGACTTTCTAACAAAAAAACACAACCCAAAACCATTGGTTTTCTGTGACAAAAATAATTCTACATCTTATCTTCTCAGCGCTTTTCTACCATCTTTCTCCAGATTTCTGCAGGCAATACAAAACTTAGCTTCAGCATTTCCTGTCAACATTAAAGCCTAAAATCTTGACAAGCACATGACAAAGTCTTGTGTTTGAAGATGCTATGTATTTAAATTTTCATGGTATCACACTTTCCAAATGTTACAAGCATGCAAATCAAATGTATGTTCTCACTCTTGCCAAAGAGCTTTCTAGAAAAAAAGAACATCTTCAAGATTTCCAGTTTTTACTGACTTATCTCTCCTCTTCTGTACATTTCTGAACTTCACATTCTTTTGGTCCTTGAAATTGAAATGTAGAAAAAATGCTGTCGAAGAGACTTCCATAAAATTCATTAAACAAAAGTTTTAATTAAGACCGTTTCCAGAGTAATATTTGTAAGCAGCAGAGACTGATAATGAACTACCATTCCCCTTTCAACAACTTCATAAGGATGTCTCTGTGCTCTAAAATAAGATACATAATCTATACAAAAATTAAGATCTTCTGAGATACATGCTTCTGTTACTGTTATTACAGAAGTAGCAAGACTTCTATAAATTTTACCTTCATTATGCTTGTCCTTAAAAAAGGTGAATACTGAAGACTTATTTCCATTTTTCCCACATATATCCTATTAAAAACACCTATCATTTTAGAAAGTTAGAATTATTCCATTATTAAAAAAATTTAACTATTCACTTCTGAATTCCAGTCATTTAGTTCATTGTCCTATTTAAGACGTGCTTTAAGTCCTTATGTTTTGGGTAACTGGTGAATAATAATAATGTATTTAGGCATAATGCTGAATTTCATCCTAATACATAATCTTGTTAGTTTCGGCAGAACTAATGAAGTGCCTAAAAGTAAAGATTTTAAATCTTTTTCTTAGATCACGTAAGACTTGTGAATAGACCAGAATTTCTCCTCCAGTTCTTCAAGTTCACACCTTTACATTAGCAGCATCAGAGAGAGAGACAAGATACACCACCAAAAACTGGTGATGAAGGAACGAGCAAAGTCTAGTCTTGGTTTTTTTTCCTAAAAGAAACTTGTAACTTATACCACAAGCAATACATTAGAGATTCAACTAACATATTAAAGATTCAAAAGCTTTCCATTTGAATATTTAATATGCAATTTTACTTGTGTTTCATGCTTTTCTAAATAATTGTTTTAAATATTAATCTGATACACATCTCAGTGCAGCAGTATGACGTCTCTCCTCCCTCATGGAATAGTTCCTCACATCTGAAAAGTCCCATCAACTACAGCACTATCAAACTGTGTATAAAATAATCACTTTTCGATAACCTGATGGAAAACTAATTTTTGCCATGACAGACTGAGCTTTGAAGGAGGCTGGGGCTGTTTTTTTGCTAATAATGATTCATCTTAGTTCATCATATTATTTTCTATTGATAAATGCACATGTGTGTCTTCTCCAGGGTGCATACAACCACACATCTTCCAGTATTCAAAACTCAGTGCTTAGCAATCTTAACAAAATTCGAGTCGCATATTTTAAGACATAACCCAGGTGACATATACTACAAAGAAATTAGACATCACTACAAACCTCACTGACTTCCACTCCACCTGCAAGACATTTCCTCAACACAGAGCTGCAGATACATACCTTCAAAACCACATTGACATAAATATGTTACATATACCATTTCCCTTCCCAAAGAAGAAATGTGGCAGATGCCAACCAATTTCATTAAATGCACTAGTGCAAGCCACCCTTATACAATGAGAAGCATTATAAGAGAACCTAAAGGGAAGAGACAAAATTAGTTATCTGTAACAAGGGCAAGACATCTGTTGTTTGGCAAATGACTTTCAAATTAATATTTCTTGTAGACTATGGTCTAGTTACTTTGCCATACTCTACAATGAAAACCATTAATTGCTTGCAGCCACGTAACCTCAACAAGGAAGAATGCAATATTAAAAATGTGCTGTACAAATTCATAGTCCAAGTTTTACTTTACATCAGAATGTTATGTTTACACTGTCTTTGGATGCAACAACCCATCATAAACTTACTTTTGTATTACATTCTGTAAGCTGAGCATCATACCCAATTCACTCTTCATCTTTTCTCTGTTGGCACGACACTCTGCCAAATAGCGGAGAGCCTAAAAGAAACAGGACCACAGCAAATCAGCAGCATGTTCAGTACACTGTTGTTCATTTTTATTAGTGCACATCTGCAAAACATCCACAGCGTGAGTTCTAGTAATGAGATAAAGAGTATTATCACCTACTAAATGATTGTTTCATTCTTATAAATACACAGCAAGCACAGAATATCTAATCTATGAGGAAAGGTTGAGAGACTGGGTCTGTTTATACTGGCTAAGAGAGTCTAAGGGACAATCTAACAGCTGCCTACAACTACTTAAAAAGCCTTTACGAAGATGACTAAGTCAAACTTCTGTCTACAGCAGCAGACAACACACAAGGGGGAGCAGCCATAAATTGCACCTTGCAAAGTTCAGATCAGGTATTACAAGAAGTTCTTTCACTATAAAGGTAGTGGGACTGCAGAATCAACAAGAAAAAGCTACAACCGACCTGACTGAGTGTTGGTGACAGTCCCACCTCAAGCAGGAAGCTGAAGTGAATGACTTCCAGAAGTCCCTTCCAAAAAACATTTATGTGATCTGAGATCTAAAGTAATTTTTTATACAGTATGCTTCTAGTTTAATTTCCATCAATCCTATGGGCTCCCCCAGTACTAGAAAACTCACCACCACCAAGTTTCGTCTGTCCACAGAAAGAAATCTACCATATTTATAAGCTTCTGAAGACTAATTGCAATATTCATCACTCCATCCAGGAAAAAGAATACAAGCAGCAGTCAGCTGCTTGTGTAATTGTTACCTAAACTGGGAATTTACATTTAGTGGTTGTTCAACATACTGGTTTTTTTTTTACTTTTAAGGTAGACTCTTTGCACAGCTCCACACTACTGACCCCAGTCAGCAACTGTATATTTGCATGATCCTATTAACATAATACTCTTCCAGTTAAAAAGTCAATCCTTCTTTTCATGAGACATCTCTCTACTGTTAGTGCTGACAATGTTTTCTTAGAAGTAACCTCCAAATGTGTGCTGTGCATTGTGCTTTAATCAGTGTTGTACGGATGTAGGCACAAGAACTGCACTTGCAAAAACCTGCAGTGTGCAAATACATGGGTTTAGGGATTTCCTGATGTGGATCAGTATCAATAACTGCAGTTTATAAATGTTGTATATCCATTTATTTTCTTCATTTCCAACTATAGGGAAATACCTGAATGATAGTTCTGAACTACTAACTTTCATGTTAAAACATATATCTTCACTGGTGGAAAAAGTTTCCCATTTTTATTAGTCTCTGTTCAGGCAATTTAGTAAGGATGCAATGTTGTTGGAGAAAGAAAAACCCACTCTCCTAATACCTAATTATTTCAGTCAAAATGTAGGCAGTCTCTTTTCCATCTGTAACATATTCTTCATACACAAGTGTAACATCCACTAAAATAAGACCAAAGACAAAGTTATCACAAGAACTTAAGTGATCTCACTTTTCAGCACTAGGAAGTCCTATTCTCTCTGCCCCCTAAGGGAGATGCAAAGGTCTGCACATTCAAAGTAGTGAGATCACTTATGCTTATTAAATCACATTCATCTGAAGGCACAGGGAAGATTACAGATCTTTTACTATTTTGGATTTTATTTTTATTATGGATTACTATTACAGTCTTTGTCTCAGGATTTGATCAGTGAAACACTTATCGACGTTAGCTTTAAGATCATAAATAATTTCATCATAATCAACAGGACAATCTCAACATTTGAATATAAAAAAGATTGTCAATCTTAATAAAGACACCTTTGTTGTTTTATAAGCAAAATGTCAAAGTAGTTTCTCAACTTCAGAGTCCTATTTTTGAAAATTTTAGTCCAAATTCAAGAGAAAAAAATAAAAGTAGCATTGTCTGGGTTATTTCTGATTTTTTTTTAATTTAAAACTTTTACTATTTGAAGTATACCATTAAGAGTTCCTGGAATCAAAACTATAGAAAAGTATACCACATCTTGATCAGATAGAAGAAAGCACTGAGCTGAAACTGCCCGTGGAGAAAAATACACCCTCTCTGGAAGATTCTACAACATATCAAAAAAGTTAAGTAGGGTTCTATTATGATTCATACCAATAATTTATAATTTCAGCTATGGGAATTGCAGAATAATACAGTAAGAAATTTAAAGTCAGTGCACTACATCATTTTATTAGGTACAAACTTAATGGAAAATCATTACATTTAATGATTCTCATTCAAATGGAAGCACCTTTTTGACCAATAGGATGGCTAGAAAAACAAAGCCAAAATAAAACAAAAAAACCCCCTTTCAGAATGGAAATTTTTTTTTTAAAGACTAAAAAATTATCAGCAAAGCTACAGAACCTAAGAGGTTCAAGAACTCATGAACGCAAGGAGTCTAAGTAGCAGGCAGAACCGTGTTTTCACAGTAAACTGATCCGTTTCTGACTGCAGCCGCAGTCCTGAGATATCGTATGGTCTCCTCTAAACCACGATTCTTAACCCACTAACTGTAGGTTGTCACTACATGGACCAACACAGCTGTCTCCCACTCCCACCCAATGAGATGTCGTTACAACACAACTTGAATAGTATCTGGGGCTGTGGAAGCACACTGCAAACTGGAACAGCCCTCATCAATCTGACAAAATCAGTCCTTTTTATGCAGAGTTAATTTTTGTAACATGATCACAGAGTGATTACCAAATCTTGTGCAGGCAGTGAGAATATGCAGCCTGAAGGAGAAAAGGAAGGAAAAAGAGAGCGAGACATCTAAACAAGATCCTCTTTTAACACCACAGCCTAAAGAAACTGCTCTGAAAAGACAACCAACATATTCCCAAGAACTGTAACTCAAAATTCTTCCAGTGAAGAACATAAGAGTCTTGCAAATGCTATGGTAACGCTAGCCTAAAAACCAATTAGCAGGACACATGTCTCCTGGATGTGACCTCATTCCCTGAACCCAGAAGAGTATCAGAGACTAGAGTCATTCCAAGAAGTCCACTAATATCCATGATGAATGTAAACCAAATGAAAAATACAGAATTACAGTACAGATATGTCTTAGTAACGTATAGTCGTATGTAAAAGCCAGAGCTCTTTATTCTTTAATTTCATATCATTTAAAATTCAATGACATAAAAATGGGAAAAAAGGCACCACATAAATTTTAGTAACTTAAAATCTTACTACAAGAATTGAATTAAGACTTTTAACAAAATCTTGACTTTCGTTTGACCTGTTTCTAAGCAAGAAATACACTTTTCTGAGTTAATATTTAGATTCAGGATGAGAAATCAGGACTTCAGCAGTTATGATTTAGAACAAGAAATGGACAAAAACTGGAACAAGTTATATCAGCTATTAATAGATTTTGGGTTGGTTATTGGGTTGGGGCATTTGTTTTTTTGTTTTTAATACCATCTTGAGCTGTGATCTGACTACACTTAATTAGAGGGTGGGATTGGAGTACATCACTTCTGGAAGTTGTTTCTAACCTGAATTATCCTATGTTTTTGTTTGGTTTGGATTGGTTTTTTTTAATATGAATGTTGAATCACTGTGTATGTTTACCAAGCTCCATGACTTCATCTTAAGAAAGAGATTTAAGGGCGCTTACCTCCCTCCTCACAAAAACTGAAATAGCTGTATTAGGGGAAAGAAATGCAAAGTAAATTAATCTCTTCCAAAAGAACATTAATTCTCCTGGAATAATGTATCACTGCTAAACAATTTTTGAAATATGTTTTAAAAAAACATGCATAATAAATATCAACATAAGACAAAAACAGGTTTTATTTTTTACACTTTTACTTGTTTAATATCAAGAAAGTTACAAAATATCCTACTGACATACAAATTTATCTCCAGAATACTTACTAGTAAAGCTGAATGAACAACCTGAGGGTTGGGATGGTCCAAAAACAGGATAAGACCTGGCAGGCATCCTTGATCCTGAACAATTGCCCGTCTGTTCAATGGGTCAGCTGCTAGATCTCGGAGTTGGTTAACTACAGATAGCGCATCAGGCTCCTCACTCATAGCAGAATTCATTTTTTCTGCACCATACATACAAAATACCTGTTGAAGAAAAAAGTCTGTATGACTTATATCACAATATTTATCATCAACTATAACACAGATAAGACAAAAGAACAAAGGCACTGATTTGTTAAAAGCAAATATTAAAAAACAAGGACCATTCATGGAATGCAGACGAAATTGCTAAGGATGTGGATCTCAAAGTTTGTAAACTGGAAATCTAATCTTCCTATGCAGAGAACAGGTAGGTTTGGTTAATAACACACTGTTTTGTTTCTTGTATATAATTTCAGAGCAGGGGTATGTTTGTGTTGCTTTTTTTACACTACTGACAAAAGTTTCTGAGAAATCCACAGCTTCTCACAAGGCACCCTACAAGTCTATGAACACTCTGTATAACCATGTGTAAAATCAACATATGTATTTTCAGAGTGCCTTTAGCAATAATCAAATTTTAAACAAAAATTAATCAGAAAAGCCAGCAAAAGATTAACTGTGCATCAGAAACAGTGAACATTAAGTTTTAATTTGGATCTATATACCAAATAAGTAGTGTAACGCCATACTCAAAGGCAAAAAGGGTTTTAAAGCGTGGGCTTTGTCACGCCTTGCTCCAGCCGAAGTCCAAGCCACCATATCAATTTCAAAGGAGACACGTGTTAGCTTGAGAGTATCAGATTCCAGAGCTGTTTAATAGGGAACAAGTACTTAACAGGTAACAAAAGTTAAGTTTACGTTGAGAAAAATCTTGGTGCAAAAAATCAGTTTCCTTCAAGAAGACTGATTATGTGACACTACTCACCGCTAACAGTGGTCCTGGTGTTGCCAGTACCAACTCACGCAAGTAATTTTTAGGCACAAAAGCATGAGTAAATACAACTTGTTAACCTGTGTTCTTTCATTTTTCCTCAGCATAAAAATAAAATAAATCAAGTTTGTAAGTGGTCACATTCTTTTAACATCATTTCCTAATCAAATAATATTGTACAAACCTTACATTGTTTTCTTACTGGAGGTAGGCCTTCCAGCAACACAAATTAACCATACTCATCAAAAACAGTGAACCACAAATATGCATTTTGGTTACAATAATTTCTGACATTTTCAGATAGAAAAAATACTGTTAATCCCTAAGTCACTGACTCTTCCTTCAGGAAAAAAAGAGTGCTAATGTTGAAAGGACATGCCAATGATTAGACTCCAGACTACTTTTCTTGACTATTACAAGTCCAAAAGAGATCAACTCAGAGATACAACAGCTCAACCAACAAACAATTTATATTTCTGAAGCAGTCAACTCTAAAGTAGGAAAAAAATCCCGACAAAACAACAAACTCTGTTAAGTATTATTAATTATTTTTCATAGTTGGCAAAGGAACTTATCCAAATCTTAAAAATCGAGTCAGTTATGGAGCCGATGCTAAACAAAGTCTCTGATTTCCAGTTCTGTGTCCTGAGCACCAGATCATTCCTACATCTCTCTCCATCCTGATCATCTTTTGCCTTTTTCCTTCTATCTCCTGAAAAAGCATGAAGCCAAATTTTACTCCCCGGCTATCCCATCAGCCACACTCATGTCCTTCCCAGACCTTTCTCAGCCACAACTGAGAAGACAACTTAAGTTCTTGCCTCCACCACCTACAACAACCAATGTTATGAAAACTCAGACCCCCAGCATTTTCTAATGAAAAAAAAACCAATTAAACCTGTTTAAAAGTTTTAAGTTATCTAGAATTTGGAGGCCTAACAGAGAAGTTTGCCAGGTAGCGGCGCTTCTCTCCTCCTTGCAGCTTTGCGATGAAAGCTTAACAAAAGCACGGCAGATCTCTCTGCCGGTCTCCCTTTTCGCTCTGTGTCCTCACCGGGGAGGCCCAGGAGAGGAACAACCGCAGCTTCACACTCCCCCTGTCACGCTGAGCGATCCTTGAGCGGCGAAGCTGACAGTGCGGCTACGACAAGGCCCCAGGGCTCGGCTCCCGGGCCCCTCGTCCGGCGGAAGCACAACTCTCCAGCGACCAGCTGCGTGAGCTCCGGGACACGGTCAGGGAGAGCAGGAGGGACCTCAGCCTGCCCTTGCCGCCCCCCTCTCACGGCCACCGCACCCTTATCCAGCGTTCCCCGTTCC
>NW_010183956.1:0-673 GCF_000695765.1 Mesitornis unicolor
AGAAACTGCAGGATGCTACAGACAACAAAAGAAGGTACTGGGTTAATGGAAATGCTGGCCGAGGTAGGAATTCCCCTGGTGAGCAGCTCACAAACAACAAATGAAGGAACAAAGGAAGCCAAACTTGCCCAAAGAGGAAAAGGTAAAGACAGATGGGCTGTTTGCATGGAAGGGTACAAGGATGATCAAGGGGAAGTAATTGTGAGTGAAAAGAAGAGGGAAAAAAAAATGTATTATTAAATTACCTTCTTTTATTTTTTTCCCCCCTTGGCAAGTAATAAACATCCTGTGACTGTGCAGAGCTGGGTTTTCAGATAAACCAGGTGGGAAACAATGCAAATGAGCTGAATTATTCAGCTGCAGACTTTACTGTGAAGAGATTAGATTTGAGAAAGCACGATACAAGTTCCAGGTGGCAGATGATAGAAATGGCAGGGAAGGGGAGGAGGTTGTCTCATCAGGAGACACTCCAGATCCATAGGAATTGGAGAAGGCTGATATCCTTTGTTCTGTAAGAAGAAAAGTGAAAAACACTGGGGAAATTGTCTTTTGACATCCTAGTTTACTGATATTTATTACTGAAATAGTCTTCTGTGTTTGTCTTTCCTCCTGAAGTCACTCTCTCTAACAAGGCATACAAGCCTTGAGTACTTAAAGGAAATTTTGCACAGGG
>NW_010183957.1:0-402 GCF_000695765.1 Mesitornis unicolor
TGTGCTGGTCTATACTGGGCTGTACTGGTCTGTACTGGTCTGTACTGGTCCATGCTGGACTTGGCCGTGCAGGTGTTGGGGTCCACCTGGGGCTGTGCTGGCCCATACTGGTCTATACTGACACATACTGGTCTATACTGGTCTATACTGGTCTATATTGGCCCATACTGGTCCTATAGTGGTCCCATACTGGCCCATACTGGTCTATAGTGGTCCATACTGGTCCGTACTGGTTCACTGGTCCGCACTCACCCCTGCAGGCGTTGGGGTCCACCTGGGGCTCGGTGCCCCCTGAGCACAGGAACCGGGGGGTGACGACGTCGCTCAGGGCCGAGGCGTTGGCGTAGGGGGGGGCGCGCAGAGCGTCGGCCTCACAGCCCCCCCGCTGGGCAGGGGTCACCA
>NW_010183958.1:0-1207 GCF_000695765.1 Mesitornis unicolor
CAAAAATCCTTGAGGACCCCTAAACCCTCCCAAAAACCCCTGAGGGACCCCAAAATCCCCCCCAAAAATCCCTTGGGGACCCCTAAGCACCCCAAAAAAATCCCTTGGGGACCCCTAAACACCCCCCAAAACCCTTGGGGACCCCAAAATCCCCCCCCAAAATCCCTTGGGGATCCCTAAACCCTCCCAAAAAACCCTTGGGGACCCCAAAATCCGCCCTGCTTTTGGGGTGTCCCCACTTTAGGGGTGTCCCTGGTTTAGGGCGTCCCCATTTTGGGGTCTCCCCAGTTTTAGAGCGCCCCTGGTTCTGGGTGTCCCCCTTTTTGGGGTGCTCTGGTTTTGGGGTGCCCCTGGTTTAGGGTGTCCTCATTTTGGGGGTGTCTCCATTGTGGGGGGTCCCTGTTTTGGGGTTCACATCAGTTGGGGGGCTCCTGGTTTTTGGGGTATCCTCATTTTTGGGGTCCCCACCTTTTGGGGACCCTGGTTTTTGGGGGTCCCTGGATTCAGGGGGCTCCAATTTTTTTGGGGTTACCTGGGTTTTGGGGTCCCTGGTTTTGGGGGCCCAATTTTTTTGGGTGCTGGTTTGGGGGGTCCCAGTTTTTGGGGTTCCTGGTTTTTAAGGGGTCTCCAGTATCCGGGGTCCTAATTTTTGGGGGTGCTGGTTTTGGGGGGCTCCTGGTACTTGGGGTTCCTCATATTTGGGGGTCCCTGGGCTTCGGGGTCCACATTTTTGGGGGTGCTCGGTATTTGGGGTCCCAATTTTTGGGGGGTGCTGGTTTTTGGGGTCCCAGTTTTGAGAGGTCCTGATCTTTGGGCTCCCCCTTTTTTGGGGTCCCCATTTCAGGGGGTTCCCAGGATTTAGGTTCCCAGGTTTGGGGTCCCCAGTTTCTGGGGGTCCCTGGTTTCAAGGGGGTCCCATTTTTGGGGGTTCCTCCTTTTTGGGGTCCCCATTTTTTGAGCTTCCTGGGTTTGGGAGTCCCAGTTTTTGGGGTCCCCATTTTTTGGGGTCCCCGGTATTTGGGGTTCCCAATATTTCAGGTCCCCCTTTTTTTGGGTCCTCAGTTTTGGGGGTTCCCAGAATTTAGGTTCCCAGTTTTGGGGTCCCTGGTATTTGGGGTCCCCAATTTCTGGGGGTCCCTGGTTTCAAGGGGGGTCCCATTTTTGGGGGTGCTCATTTTTGGGGTCCCCAGTATTTGGGGTCCCCAGT
>NW_010183959.1:0-414 GCF_000695765.1 Mesitornis unicolor
TCCCTGGGCAGCCCCTTCCAGCGCTTGACAAGCCTTTCAGTAAAGAAATTCCCCGTCACATCCAACCTAAACCTCCCCAGACACAACTTGAGGCCATTTCCCTTTGCCCTAAGAGAGCAGCCCAACCTCTGCACCCTTCTTTCAGGGTTATTGTAGAGGGTGATAAGGTCTCCCCTCAGCCTCAAACACCCTCAATTCCCTCAGCTGCTCCTCACAAGACTTATTCTCAAGATCCTTCACCAGCCTTTTTGCCCTTCTTTGGACCCTCTCCAGCCCCTCAATGTCTTTCTTATACTGCGGTGCCCAAAACTGAACACAGGATTTGAGATGTGGCCTCACCAGTGCCCAGTACAGGGGAAGGATCCCTGCTCTGCTCCTGGTGACCACACTATTCCTGATGCAGGCCAGGATGGC
>NW_010183959.1:520-4259 GCF_000695765.1 Mesitornis unicolor
CTTATTGGTCCCCTGGGCTCACTGCTGGCTCATGTTCAGCCACTGTCGACCAACATCCCCAGGTCCTTCTCCTCCAGGTGCTCTCCAGCTGCTCCTTCCCATGCCTGTAGCGTTGCGTGGGGTTGTTGTGACCCAAGTGCAGAACCCAGCACTTGGCCTTGTTAAACTTCATACAATTGGCCTCAGCCATCCATCCAGCCTGTCCAGGTCTCTCTGTAAAGCCTGTCTACCCTCAGACAGATCAACACTCCCACCTAACTTGGTGTCATCTGCAAACTTCCTGAGGGTGCACTCGATTCTCTCATCTGTGTCATTGATAAAGATACTAAACGGAAGTGGCCCTACTACTGAGCCCTGGGGAACATGACTTGTGACTGGCCACCAGCTGGATTTAACTCCATTCACCACAACTCTTTGGGCCTGGCCATCCAGCCAGTGTTTTACCTAGTCAAGTGCAACCGCCCCATTCTGCTGCCTCACACTGGGCCAGATCACTGCTGCTCCACCTGAACACCTCCAGATCCCTCCTGCTGGGGTCAGAGACACGGCCTTGGCTGCTTTGTGCAGTGGCCCACAGCTCCCAGTACTGCCCACAGCCCCCCTAGTGCTACCCACAGATCCCAGTGCTGCCCACAGCCCCTCCAGCACTGCCCACAGCTGCCCCTAGTGCTGCCCACAGTCCCTCCACCACTGTCCACAGCTCCCAGTGCCACCCACAGCCCTCCTAGTGCTGCCCACAGCTCCCAGTGCCACCCACAGCCCCCCTAGTGCTGCCCACAGCCCCCAGTGCTTCCCACAGCCCCTCCAGCCCTGCCCACAGCCCCTCCAGCCCTGCCCACAGCTCCTAGTGCTGCCCACAGCTCCTAGTGCTGCCTCAGCCCTCTGGGAAGCAGCAGGACACCAGGCAGGCTTCAGTAGAGGGACTTGACGCAGAAATAACTCACATGGGGCCACACAGGAGCAAACTCGCTCTGTGCTGTCCCCCACCATGAAGACCCCCTCCCTCCAGTCATCACACCCGTATGTACTGGTGGGAAAATTGAGGAACATGGTATCAACCATTTGTGACAAGTCAGTGCCAGAGCAGGGCCTGGGAGCTGGCCCTGGGTGGGTGAAGCAGATGAGGGGCATCCACAGCTCCTGGGAATCACCCAGTGCTGCCCACAGACCCCAGCGCTGCCCCTGCTTTGAGCTGTGAGAGGAGGGAGTCTCCACCTTCGGCACATGGGACTGTTTTGGGATGGCAGAGAGCGATCAAGTCCTTCAAGGAGAAATCCCATTGAGTGAAGCCAGAAGCCCCAGCCCAGAGAGAAGGATTGATCCAGGAAAGCTTTATTGCTTGTGAAAGGAGAGATGGGAGAGAGGGTGGAAAGCGCTGAGGCAGTGCGAGGAGCCAGCTACATCAAGAGCAGTCCTTGGCTCCAGGGAAGATCACAAAAGTCATTTCATAGTAGTTTTTAAAGAAAAAAACACCTTTATTTTCATATTCAGCATGGCAACAACGCAATGATCCTGCCTCCTGCCTACCCAACTCCCCTGCAGCATCCCAGCAGTTCAAGCCCAGGGGCTGAGGATGCCGGGACAGGAACCCATTGCCATGCCTGGCCAATGCACAGTGGGGAGCGAGCAGGTAATGTCTAGGGCTGCTGGCCCTGGGAAATCTGAATAATCAATAAAAAGCTTTTAAAAAGCAGGAAACACAAGGAGATCAACAGTCTTACCTCATGCCACCAACACAAGGTGCTTGACAAGGTACCCAGGGACGGCTCACGCTGAGCATCCCCACCCGCACTCCTGCCAGCCAGCTCCCTGCCTCCCACAAGTGCTCACAAACCAAGCTATTCTTAGAAAAAAAAAGCGTTTTTTTTTAATATAGATAAATCTATTTTATATAACTTCAGCTAAAATAGAGCGGACTCTGTAGAAATGCCGTGCTCGCAGACACATGTTGAGTAACTATTTCGCTTCCTTATGATTCTCGCCCCTTGCTTACTCGACTCACAAGCTGGCAGTAATGTAAAATAATATAAAAGCATATAAAATAAAAGAATATAAAATAATACAAAGTAAAAGAATATAAAATAAACTGCTTCTTTCTATTTAGACCTGGAGGATTCCACATGGAAAAACTGTCTGAAATCGATTCAGGTTGATCTTGGCTATGCTTCTGCTTCCCCAAGTGGGAAGTGGCAGCTCAGTTAACTGGGATGCCCACTCAGCTGCCAGTTAGCAGCACTGGAAAAGGTCCCAAGAGTCCCTGCGCACACCAAGACAGCCCCTCCAAGAACAGGGACCCCCAAATTCACCCATCCTGGTGGATCTGAACTCCCCCACCGCAGCCTATTCTTGCTGCTGGGTGACCACAAGGACCCACTCCCTGCCCTGGGGGATGCTCCCAGGTTGCTCCCCAGAGTAGAAGGCTGGATCCAGCCCTGGGGCTCAGGGGTGACCAGGAAGAAGGAGGTGTCCCCAGAACCTTCCCCCCACCCACCAGCCTGTGCCAAACCACAGGCAAAGCGGGTCCTGCAGAGTCCCTGCCTCCCCACAGCCAATCCCCACTGTGCGATAAACCCACATCCAGGTGAACTGGATCAAGATTTTGTTGGGAAAAGAGTCAAAATACAAGGAAACCAGCCAGACGTGTTCATGCGGTGGGAGCCTTCTGCCTTGCAGACCACCATTCCCCGCTTCTTGTTGCAGCACTGTAAAAAAGCACCTCCTGGGGCAAATTTCCACTCCTCATGGTGGGGGCTACAGCTTTTCTCTGCATCCGTGCAGGAACTTCCCTGTTGTCCCAGCATGGCCTCGGCATGAGGGGCCAGCTGGGGGGTTGTGAAGTTGTGGAAAGAAATAGGGTGGTGGGAGAACAGAGGCTCCCCAGAGCTGCTGAAACATCCTCACGCAGGGTTGTCTCTTTGCCTGGATGGGCTATGCAGTGCGGGGGGCAATAACCATCCTCATACCCCATCCTGGTACCCCTTCCTGGTACTCTTGTCTTGGTACCACTCCCCATGTATCCCACCATCGCCCACGTCCCCCATGGGAGACTCTCATCCCCAGCCCTGCTACAGTCCTCTGCTCACCCCCCAGCCCCCTATGGCCAGGAGTGCTCCCTGACACCCCATAAACCCTGGTAATGACCCAGCCGCTGCACCGCACACTCCCCACCCCAACCTGCCAGGTATCAGCCAGCCCAGGGAGGACACTCCAGCCCCTCAAGGGTGCTCCTGGCTCCCCAGGGGGATGCTCCAGGCCCCCAAGAGTGATCCTGGCCCCCCAAAGGGATGCTCCAACCCCTCAAGAATGCTCCCAGCCCCTTCAGGCCTCAGGTGCATGGTCCCACACGTGCTGTCCAGGCGTCATCACTGTGGGGCTGTGGCTGCCCGTGGGCCTCCCTTCACCGTCCCAGCCTCCAGGCATCGCTCAGGCATAGGATGACAAAGGGAAGCTCACAGGGGGCTGGGGGCTGCGGCCCCACACTTCTCTGCTTCCCTCAAGCTCCTGCAGACAGAGGGGAGATGTGAGCCGGGAGGGAACGGGGACAGGAGCTGGGGGTCCACAGGAGACCCATGGACCTCCCCAGGGTGACCCACCAACCCCAGTGCTGCCTTTTTCCCCCTGGGGATAGTTTGGGATGTGGTGGTTGCGAGGGGATGCGCATTCAGGGAGCACTGGCTTTTGAGGGGGGATTGTGGGTGAACGGGTGGGTTTGTATGTGCAGACCGGGGGCGGGGGGGGA
>NW_010183959.1:4290-11583 GCF_000695765.1 Mesitornis unicolor
GCAAACGGCCAGCATGGGGGTGCATGGGGGTGTGCGCACACGCGTGTGTATGCACAAGTGTGGGTGCGAATGCGTGTGTGCACTGCGCAGGTGTGTGTGGGCAGGTCACCATGTGCTCATCTGCATGCGTGTGTGTGCACATACACGTGTGTGTGTGCACACGTATGTGCACAGCACAGAGCTGGGGGGGGTCTATCCCATGATTGCCAGGCCCAGGCACACATCCTGGGACCTTGGAGGACAGGAGGACCCTGGGGACCACTGGGCACCCACCACCCATGTCTTGCCCTCCCTGTGACGCCACGCTCACCAGTGTTGACACACACCAGACCTGCCACCATCCCTGTCTCCCACTGTCCCCCATCGGTGCCTCACTCACCTGGCAGGGCAGAGCCCCAGCGTGTCCTCACCTCTCCTTGTCCTTTCTCGTCCCCTTTCCTCCATCTTAGCCAGCGCCGTGCAGAACCCCTCACCCTGGCATCCCTCTCCCCACCCCGGCCGCGGATGGGATCCTTCCCCTCTGCCCTTTTATACCGTCTTTGTTCATATGACAAGCACGTGAAAAACCAGAGCAGAGCTCGGAAAAAAGCTCCTTAAGTCGCTTTAATTCAGTTTCCTGGATCCCATGACTGAGCTCGGCCTGTGAACGGGGTCTCATGACTGCAGCACTTAGGCCCCGACCATCAAAAGCCTCATTTATGCCCCAAAAAGAGACTTAAACCCCTCTTGGCCGCTCACCCGGTGAGCCCGACATCCCCGATGCCCAGCCTCCACACCCACATCGCACCTCTGCCGAGGGCTCCCCCGTCCATTCCCACTGTGGGATCTCTGAGGTGCCCTGTACATCGTCCCTGTTCACACAGAACATGCGTGCACACACGGAAGCCCCCAGCCCAGCCGTGCCCCTGCAGCGATGGGAGCAGGAGCCATCTCTGCCCTGGCTCTTCTGGCTGGGGACTTTGAAACGTCCCATGGGGAAACGCCTGCCGTGTCCCTTCTCTGCTGAGGCTGCGGGAGGGACTTTGGGGACACTCTGAGGTCTGACTCTGCCTTGGGGCTGTGGTTTTGGCAGTGTCCCCCTCCAGGCAGCAAACCTTGTCCATGTCCAGCCCCAACCCAGCTCCTCCTGATGCTCCCGGACTGTGGCACCCACACTGGGGACAGAAGGGCCATCTCGGTGGCTTGTGGCCCAGTTTGATCTCACTGGTGGAGGACTCTGCACCCAGGACCCCCAGGGCAGGTCTGGCTTTGTACCTCCTGGGGACCCTGCAGCTCATGGGGGCGTTCAGTGCCTCTCCCTCCCTCCTCGCTCCACCTGCTCCTGCCCAGGTGGGGACAAAGCCTAAGCAGTGAAGGATCCAGCCCCCAAAATCCCCAATCTCCTCGATATATAGATTATATAGAATTTTGGGGACCAGGCTGAACTTTGCTGTCCTTTCACTTTTTTTTTTCCTAAACTGAGACATAGTAAATAAAACCTGAAGCCACCTCGACATTCCCCCGAACCCAACCGCAGGCTCCGAGACATCCCAGTGGCCACGCAGAGCCGCTCTAAAGCATCCGCAGCCCAACAGGAAACAGGCAGCAGTAAGAGGATAAAAATACCCCTGGCGCAAACAAAACCTCTCTGTGTTGGGATTAGGGTGCTGTGGGCTGCTCCAGCCCCCGCTAATCAGGGCCGGGGCTGCGGGGGAGCTGGTTTGGTGACCCGGTGGCTTTGGTTTCCACGTGTGAGCGAAAGGCTCTGAAATCACCCAGCCAGCTGGGGGGATGCTGAGGGAGAAGCCAAAGATCCCAATTCCTGGACCCTAAACCACCCCTGGAAAAAGGGGGGAGACCACCCACAGGCACAACATCCAAATCCTCTGCAGAGCTCCCAGTGCTGAGGGCCCCTTCCTCCACTGGAGCCCCCCACCTCAGTCCTGGGGGATGTGAGGGGAGCAGGGGGTTCCATGCCCCCCACCCCAGCCCCCCACACAATGGGAGTGTGTGAGTGCTCAGAGCGCGGGGCTGCAGCGAGGCCCCACCACAAGGCCCCTGAGCCCCTCCCCGAGGGCCGCTAAGGAGATTATCACTCCTCACATGAGCCCACCGGACCCACAGCCTTGCACTGGGGAGGGGGGGACACGGCATAGACAGGGACAAGGAAAACACAGGAACACGTCAAACAGCTTTTCCTGAGGTGATTTCAGAGCAGGTGTTGACCCCAAAAAGCACAAACCTGAGCATTTTGCCTTTTTGTGGGGCAAAATACCCTGTGAGCTGGGGAAGGGAGGCACAGTGGGACATGCCACACGCCTGCCCTCTTGGCCAGCACACCCCAGGCACTGAAGAGTTCCCCAAGCAGCCAGGGGGACAGTGGGACATGGAGCAGGTCAAAATTTTCTCCCCCCTCAGGGCCATCCCACCCACTTGGGCCCATGCTGCAGGCCATGGAGATGTCCCCCTCCCCTGCAGTTCCCCCATAGCCCTCCATGCCACGGCTCCTGGGGCTGTCCTCCACATCTGCACCCAAGGGACCCCCTAAGGAAAGAGGACAGGGGTGATGTGGGAAAAGGCCTCCATTGTCCCCACAGCTCAATTTGATGAGACAAACCTCTGCAGCCTGGTCATGGGCGGGGGGAACAGCTCCTTCCCTATCTGCTGGCACCATGGGGGTGCACAGTTCAGGGTGACAAGTGTTGGGGATCCAGCCAAGGCATCGTCCAGTGGGGAAATCCAAGGGGCCAGACTCCCCAGGGGCTGGGGCCACCCCCTAGCTGGGTGACAGGGAGGCAGCCCCAGGCGTCCCCAGGGAAGAGGTGCACACAAGTAAAACATTCAACCTCTGCTCTTTATTCAGTGCCCAGTTTCCTCACCCCACTTGCCGAGCGCATGGGGAGCGAGGGGGACGGAGGAGCTTTGCCAGGGGTGACCTGAGCACAGGGAAGCTCTGAGAGGCAGAGCAGGGCCAGACTGGAGGGGGTGTGGGGCAGGGGACCACCTCCTCCACACGTCCCAACTCCCCTCGGGGGCACAGCTCTGCCCCAGCCACAGGGCAAACACCGGGCACCCCACTGCCACCAGCGCCGATCTCAGGAAAGCTCCATCAAGAGCAGGAACTGCCACCTCCTCCATCCCCGGGGAGGGGGCTGGGCCTCCAGCCCCTCTCCAGCTCGCCTTATTGCTATAGTCAGAGCAGCAGAGCAGCCAGGAGGAATTCAGGAGTTCGCTGGTTTAGAAGATGGGGACCAGGATGTATCCCAAACTGAGGATTTGCCATCGTGAGGGTGGGCTCTCATCTTTAAGGGAAAGGGGGAGGAGGGAGCTGCCGTCTCTTCCCAGCCCAGCCAGTGGTGCCAGCAGGGCTGGGCCTCACACCGGGAGGGAGGAGAGTTGTGCTCATGTCCAAGAGGAAACACACCGTCCGCTCCAGGGCCTCCTGCCTGAGCCTGGAGCTGAGGCTGTACCAACTCATTGCACCTCCAGCAGCAGCAACTGGGGAGGGGCACTGGGAGAACTGGAGAAACAGGCAGAAACCCTCTGCCCGTCCCCCTGCCCCACAGCTAGTTGCGTTGGCTGGCCAGCTCCTGGGAGATGAATTTCCGAAGGCGCTCGAGGTACTGGCTGTAGAGTTCAATGTCATTGTGCCCGGCCCCGTCCACCCACAGCGGCTCCACAGCCTTGGGGCAGCGTTCAAAGAGCGCCAGGCCATGGGAGAAGTCGATGACTTCGTCCTCCGTGCCATGGATGATGAGGACGGGAGAGGTGATTTTGGAGATCTTCTCAATGCTGCCAAGAAAATGTGTGGGAAAGAGATGAGAGATGGGGTTAAGTACAGGGATCAAGGCACCCCCATTCCTCCTGCCCTCCCCAAATACATCCCTTTGGGGAGAGGGACCAGGAAATGCTCTTTGGTCACAGCACGGGGACATGGAGCTTCTGCCAAGGATGAGCTCCAGGACAAGATCCCTCCCGGCGTGACCCGCAGTGACAACAGCCCCAAGGAACCTTGGCAGGGTGGACGGAAACTGCTGCAGGACAGCACGAACCCAGACCCTCCCCGTGTCAGGATCAGCCGTGCTGGGTTTGAGGAGTGGAAGCACGGCTGCACTCAGCCCAGCCCCAAAGGCCAAGAAAAGCCACAGGGACTCGGAGTGTGGGCTGGTGGCTCCCAGCCATGGCCTCTGGCTCAGAGACCGTCCCTCAGGCCCCGCTGGCCTGGCTGCAAGGGGCAGGTGAAGCAAAAGCTCGTCCCACCTCAGCGCTGCCTTTCCGTACCACTGTCCCTGTCCTCTGCAGAGGGGGAAAAGTTGCCCAAGAAACTGGGGGAGAGATGGGACCCCCAGAGCTTGTGGTACCTGACAAGGGGCTGGTGACATAGCCCCAGAGTTGGTGGGCAACGACACTGGGACAGGGTGGCCAGGAGATGATGCCACCAGGGGACATGGGGTGCATACAGAGCCAGACCCTCAGGATGGGGCATGGTGACCCCAGGGAGGGTTACAGTCCCCTAGAGGGGACCGAATGCAAGGTAGGAGCATCCCGATAGGTTTAAGCTTATCGTGGGCAATAGGGCCACCGTTTCCATCACAACCCCAATTCGTGGCCAGGACAGAGCTGGCGTGGGCACTGCTCCTCCAGGGCTGTCCCCTGTCCCTTCTCCTCAGGCTACTCACTTGGGGAAGGCATCGAACCAGTACGTCTTCTTGGTCTCGGGGAAGGCGACTCTCATGCCAGAGGTGAGCGGGGAGTGGAGCACAATGGCAGCGCACTCATAGCGGGAGGCCAGATCAACTGTGGGCACCGTGCCGATGCTTTGTCCGTATAAAATAATGTTTTCCGGGCTGATCCCGTACCTGGGAGAGGAGAGGGAAGGTCAGCACTCAAGCACCAGAGTCCCATCACCAGAAAATACAGCCCAGGGGGTCACCCTGCTCTGGCCACAGCACCCTGCAAGGGTGGGATGGGGGGGAACACGGCTCTGTCCCCCTTGCTTCCCCCAGCTCCTTGTGGCTGGGCCCAAAGCTGCTGCCCCACACCCCCAGCAGGACCAGGAAGCAGCCAGGGCTGAGAGCCTGGGAGCAGTGAGATGGGGAGCACAGCTTGTACCAGCATCCCCAAGCAAGGCCATACCCCTGCAGCATCCCTGTCCCTCTGGGTCCCCTGGCTCCAGCTGCTTTCCGGCCACCCCTTCCCATTACGAGCGGTCCCGGGTTCCCTCTCCAGGAGATTTCCTGTTTTCCAGACTGTCTGCAGGGTTTTCCCGGACGTCGTCCCTTCCCCCTGCCCCGCTCACCGCGTCCGCAGCGCCTGCCACGCGGCGTCGATGTCGGAGTAGAGGTTCCTCTCCGAGGGCTTGCCCGTGCTGACACCGTAGCCCGAGTAGTCGTAGGAGAAGATGTTGCAGTTGATGCGGGTTCCCAGCCCGATGTAGAAGCTGCTCATCTGCCCCAGGTCCACGGCATTGCCATGCGAGAAAAGCACTGTGTACCTGCAGTGCCGGGGAGAGACGGGCACAGCGGGTCAATTGGGGACTCTGCCGTGGTGCCACCGTGCTGCCACCATCCTGCCCAGCCCTGCCAGTGGCGTGAGGACAGATGTGCCAGGGCAGCACCAGCCAGGATGGCCACTTTGGAGGCCTAAAGTCAAACCCCAGGACACAAAGGGACAAAACCTCTCTGGCCACCATGGAAGGTCCTCATGACATCCTCCAGAGACACCCAGACCCTCCTCAACACCCAGGGCCAGAGGCTTGCTCCTTGCAGAAATGGGCAGCTTGAAGGCAGAATGATTCTGTTCAAGTTTTTGAGTCTATTTTTGGTAAAAAGCTCAGGATTTGGGGCCATTTGCCCAACAGGGATTTCAAGTAAGAATTCTGACAGTGGATTTTTTTTCTCCCCTGGGTCTGGCAAGATACCAGGCACTGGGAGAGAAGTGAATTGTGGGAGTGACAAGGCACAAGAAATTTCCACCATAAGGAGAAAAACAATGTTAATCATAAAAATTAACACTAATAGCACATCCATGGAAGCTTGGCTCTCTCGTGCCAGAGGGAGGGAGCAGGACCCACTCCCTGCTGAGCCCCCAGAGCTGGTTTGAGGGGTCTGCGGGCAGCTTGAGCCTCCATGTCCCAGCCTGGATGGCCCAGAAAGCCCCACCAGGAAGGCAGTGGCAGGACAGACAGCAAGGGAGACCTGATGGACAGATGGCAACAGAGACCTGGTGCCCTGGGGGTTTTGAGAGTGCTGGATGCCCCCAGCCCAGGCCCTTCCCTTGGTGAGATGGCAAGAGCCATGCCCCCTTGTCCCAAGCCCCCCCCAGCTCAGGGCACAGCTGCTGAGTCCCCTCCTGTCCCCGTGCCATCCCCTCACGCCTGGCTACCTGCAGCTGGGAGAGGGTCTCCATCCCACACCCACTCCAGCTTCCCAGTTTACAGATCCTGGGGTGATCAGTAGCAGGTTGTGCCTAAACCTCTCCTGGCTTTTGGTCCTATCCCTCTGCTCCTTGAGGACTCAAATGCACCCAGGAGTTGGACTGCAGGCATCTCCTGGCCAGCGCAGGCCTTTGCCCATCCAATGTGGTCACCACGGGACTGGGGACAGGGGGTGAGCAGCTAACGCAGACCGCCCCCGGCACTCACCAAGAGCCTTGCACAGACACTCAGTTCACAACTGGGGTGTTACTGGGCCGTGACATTGGAGGGACCTGCGGGACAGCCTAGGGAATCTTTACATCCCTACAGCCTCCAGCTTTGCCTCCGTGTCCCATCTGACCCCATTCCCAGCCGCAGCCACAAGCCAGAGCAGTCTGGGGAGCTGAGCTCACCCCACATGACCCCTCCAAACCCCCACGGCAGGGCCAGCTCCTTCAGCGAGACACTGGGGCAAAGGCGACGGCACTCGGCTGAAGGAGAGGAGGGGGCAGGACGGCACCATGCTCACCAGTGCCGCACAAGCCCAACGCCAAGCAGACCAGGGTCAAACCACTGGCAGCAGCGCCGGGCTGGCAAGTCCACGAATGACTCACCTGGCGCCCGGCACACAGCGGACGTACATGCAGCCGACACGGTTCCCTCTGCTGCTTTTGGTGACAAACACCTCGATGTTGTCCAGTTCGCGCTGGGAGTACTGGAAATCCGCTCGGTCCTTCAAGTGCAGCTTCCACCGTCCCGCGCCACCGCCACGCAGGGAAGCGGTGCTGGTGCTGCCCACAGGCTCCGGCTCGGGGACCACAGCGTAGGTGGGCTCCGGGGGCAGGAAGGCCAATTTGGCAGCAATGCGGCTGGGGCAGGGCGGGCAGCAGAAGAGGCAG
>NW_010183959.1:11987-12242 GCF_000695765.1 Mesitornis unicolor
CGCCGGGGAGGCGAGGACAGCGGGTGTGGGATCACACGCGTCTGCACACACGCGCTCCACAACAGCCGTGCAGTTGGGGGTACAAAGGCCACGGCACCTCCAGGACCCCCCCCTAGATGCCGGCATGGGCATGTAGCAGGAGAGCCAAGCTCCCAAAGAAAAAGGGGAAAGGGGAGAAAGGCCAAAAAAAAAGCAACTATTTTCTGCAAGTTTGGGCACAGGCTCGCACTAAGGAATGTCAAACCAGCCCACACC
>NW_010183959.1:12335-12552 GCF_000695765.1 Mesitornis unicolor
CTGGGAAAGGTGAGTAAAGGTTGGAGGGGGGAGGCCTCCTGCCTCGCCAGGAGGGGAAGGCACACAGTGCTGAAATATGCTGAAATATTCAGAGTGAAAGGATGCCTCGAATCCCAGCCCTGCTGCAGGCCCTGTGCAGTTGGAGCTGGGGCTGAATTTGGGTTCCATTTGGGCCAGTGGCCATCGACAGCAGGGCCGGGGCAAGCATCGCACCCGG
>NW_010183960.1:0-3017 GCF_000695765.1 Mesitornis unicolor
CATGAACAACAGCAAGGCCCCCATCTACAACAAGTTCATGAGCTGCAGGTTGGAGCCATTTATCTGCCACAGTGCAGCTCTGGTCTTTGTCCCAGCCAAGTATATAATAAAAAAAAAATACTATTTTTTTTTTTAAAATGTCCCTTTTTTTTCTTTTATTGTAGAAAAGTCATTATGTTAGTAAAACTGTTATGCAGGTTTGTCTAATTGAAAAGCTGGACAATATATCAGAACAAGTTAGGCAGCTATCAGACAAATTAGAGACAGAGCTGAAATTATCCACAAGCTTTCTTGGAAGTCCTAATTCACTAATTAGAAAGTATTAAAAAATTGTATTTAAATAAATATGTTTAGATGTTATGGATTTTTACTAAGTTTGTGCACTGTAGTTGAGAGAAGTGGGAGCAAAAGAAGACAAATTCACAAACCAAAATTAAAATTGTTGCCTTTGTAAAAGTAGCCATGACGTTTTGTGAAGATGTAACAGTGATATTTGGAGAAAATCTAAAGCTTATCCACTATTTTAATACAGAAGTCAGAGGGACAGCTATGGCTGTAGTGCAGATCTTAAGAGACTTTGACCTCCCTGCTATACAAGGGCAGTAAGAAGAGAAGTTTACTGATCAGGAGTGATAGATGGGCCTGGAGAAGTGATCTGCTGTTATGGTTCTGTGACAGAGGGTTTAAAAGAGGTAGGAGGATGGAAATATCAAAATTATCTGGAAAAGAATAGATGGCTGGAAGTGAGGTTGGAGATAAGGAAGCTGCAATGGGTCAGTGTTTCTGGAAGGGAAAGCAGAATAGTTAGTGACTATGGGATATAATTAATTTGTTTATTGATCAACTAAGTTTGAATATTATCAACTCCAATTATAAAATATGCTTTCTGCTCCCTGAATTGTATGTTTATATTCCGAAACAGTCAGAGAGAATGTGCTGCGATTTGCATATTCAAAAGGCAAAGTAAACTATAAAGGCAGAATCTGCATTTTTGTTGATTAGTTGAGCAACTTTCCAGCATGTGGAATGTATTATTCAAGACTATTCTTCCTGGTAAAATGTGTTTGTCAGTATAGTTTTGTAAACTGAACACATAAAAAGTTATATCCAGACAATTAAAGTCAATATGTTTGGAATACAAATGAACCATCGGGTGTTATTTTCTCACCAAGACTTCCTCAACTGTCCATTTGGGAGTCCATTTTAGTATTAAGTCTTCTCCTGTGGTTCAGAAAAGAAAGGCAAAACATTCACAGTTCAAAACCTCAGAAAACCCACAGTATTTCCATGTGCTAAGTGTTAGCAAGCTCTGAGCAGCTCTTGAGAGTTCCCTGTCCCTTGCAAATAAAGGAAGAATTTGTCGTAAACTTGTGGTTTTCTGTCACCTTTTTTCAGCGGAGCTAGGAATGAACTGATGAGAAGGTAGTAATAAAAGTGAGATGTTTCTTAAAGAAGCTCAGTTCTCCTTTTGTGCTTCTGTTTTAGGAGCAACCTTTCTACACCAGCATAGAAACCAACCATTAAAATTCAAAACTTTCCTCCCTGGGGTCACTTCCCTCCTCTTTTTTTTCCTTTTCCTTGTACTGGCAATGGATTTGCAGACCTCTGCCAGATGGATCTCTAAAACCTCATCATTCTTAAAAAGAAATCCAGTGTTGGCAAGCCCTGACAAACTCATCAACAAACGTTGGGAGCGCTGCCCCCAGCAGCAGCGCACGCCAGGGCTGTGCTTACTCCAAGGTTTTGTTAAGAGTGATGAGATTTATTAAACACCATCGCTGTAGCATCATGCGATACGACAAATAAATCCAGCAGCCACCCAAAGCACTTTGTCAAGACACGGACCAACTTCTGAGGTTAAAGATTTCACCGCATTTTTTGGCTGATAGAAAAGAACTGCAAGGAACTGGTCCACGTAGTGGTTTAAACCAAGAGGGCAACAGAGCACCCAGGCTGGAGCTTAAACAGGGCTTGACTGAGATATAATTCTACAAAATAACTATAAAGACTATTCAAAAGGAAGACTGCTTTTCCTTTTATGCTCACCTATGCTTTCTTTTTTGCCAGGAGGATGGAAGTTTCCTATAGTTACATATCACACCTATAGTTTCAGAACTCCACTGCAGCAAGAGTTACAGTCCCAAGAAGCACCTCACTAATTTCAATGTACACCTACACTGTGTGTGCTTTTCAAATGCTTTAGACCTGTTACTAAATTACCTCAAAGAAAAGAATAGACAAGCTTCCATTTACTAGGCTTTGTGGGTAGGATAATAAACAATTTTAGAGGCCTTTTTCTGAGGACTTTTCTTATTAGCAGTTCAAAAAACAGCTTTCAAGTGACAGATTTAAAATAGCTTGAAAAGTTGGAAGAACTATTTTAAAATGTGAACTAGAGAGTTTATTACAAACCCAGAGAAAACAAGGACATTACGATGTGGAAATGACACAGGCTGCTGTTCTCACATGTATGTGGATGACTCTGGATGGCTGCCTTAATTCCTACTTAGGCACCAAACAAGAACAAGCATGTTTTCAATAGCGCCGCATATCCACGAGGCAATTAGATCAGAAATTACACCGAGATAAAATCTCTCCAGCAAGCATACACTGTGCAAAAATAGCAACCAATGAGATCTGGATTGGTATCTACTGATTCCCTTCGAAAACGTAAGGACACATCTAAATCCCTAACATTAGAATTCTGGTATGATCTAGCCAAATAATAACACATGCCTTTAACTTCAAGCGTATACTCGACTAAATCTTTATTCAGAGAAGCATAAATGTACACGCTTCTTATTTTCAAAGGGATACAAGTATGTTTTACATGTTGTGTTACTGACTGATGACCAAAGTGCTTAAGCTAAGATATTAGTAATGGAAAACATTAATTAATGATGGATAGTAACAGTTCATGGGTATATGAAGGAACAAATTTCCTAGAGAACAGTAGCCAAATCAATATTTCAAACATTCCTTTCTAAAGAAGGCAGATTGCTTGCGAACAGTAGGGA